>NC_091187.1:2196256-2233756 GCF_040958095.1 Procambarus clarkii | reverse complement strand
AATATTGACCTCTACCCCTTTTAGCCCTCTGTAACACAATGTAACGCAACGTAACGTAACGCAAATCAACTTTTTGCAGTCCAAAATGTCATTTTGAAACGGAAAGTGCGGGTTAGACCATCTCCATTACATCTCTTACCATATAAATAATTGATGGCTACCCCTTTTAGCCCTCTGTAACACAATGTAACACAACGTAACATATCGCAAATCGACTTTTGCAGTCCAAAATGTCATTTTTAAATGAAAGTATGACTTAGTCCATCTTCATTACATCTCTCACCATATAAAATATTGGCGTCTACCCCTTTTAGCCCTCTGTAACACAATGTAACGCAACGTCGCGTAACGCAAATCAACTTTTTGCAGTCCAAAAGGTCATTTTGAAACGGAAAGTGAGGGTTAGCCCATCTCCATTACATCTCTACCATATAATTAATTGTTGACTACCCCTTTTAGCCCTCTGTAACACAATGTAACTCACCGTAACGTATCGCAAATCAACTTTTTGCAGTCCAAAATGTCATTTTTAAATGAAAGTATGACTTAGCACATCTCTTACCATATAATATTGACCTCTACCAGTTTTAGCCCTCTAACACGATGTAACGTAACGCAAATCAACTTTTACAGCCCAAAATGACATTTTTAAATAAAGTAGGACTTAGTCCATCTCCATTACATCTCCTTCCATAAGAATATTACAGTCTACAAGTTTTAGCCCTCTGTAACACAATGTAACGTAACGGGGAAAATCATCTTTGTCGGATGAGCAAATAACATTATTGAAAATGACATCCGTGTTTAGCCATTACATCCAAACACACAAGAAAAATATTACCGCTTTTCTTGAGAAACTTATATGTGGAGATCATATCTCCAGAGTCCACACAATAAGCCACACATCACTCATCTTCTGTTTTCAAATCGCAGCTCGCATCTAATTTAATGTTATTTTTTTTTGCAGAAACTATGTTTTTGAGATTATGCTCAATGTCGGCAATTACTATTCGTATCATCAATCTCCTTTCAGTCAACAAATTCACATTTCATATCGCGTGTGTAGATTAGAGAGAGAAGGCAAACATAGCGTGCAGCTAGTCAAAACTTATCATAACAGATATGATTTCACAGAGTTTTTCAACCTTTGCCAGTTTTTTCAATGTTATCTCTTCACTCGTGCTAAGTGAGTCAGACAAAAATGTGACATTTCATTTCATTATTAACCATGCAATATGCTATTAGCTAGGTAGTCAAAACATATAACAAGCGTTATTTCACAGGAATTTTTTCTAGCAAATATGCTTCCTTTAAGCAGTTCAACACATCAAACACCAGCAGTCTGCGAAATTCCCTTTAGTCAATAATCATCCTTTACAGTATTTCTTGACTAGAATAGCACTCCAAAACATAAGTGGTCATTTTTATTCTCACTGTCACACTATAGTCAATAATTTGTTTCGCAGAGTGACAAGTTATGCATAGTGACGAGATTTCATGGTGTGCATAGTTTAAGAGAGTTCACACTGTATTAATTACGGTCATGGATATCATATGTTATGTTTATGAAGACTATCTCTTCTTATTTTTTATCATTTTCGCGCCCCACAGCTTTACACTCTTCTCATATTCTTTTTCAAATAAAGTTTGCGTACTGTTTTCCAGTAGATCGGCCTCACATTACATATATTAATCAATTTTCAAATTCAGTTCAGTTCTTTTCAATATCGCAGCTTTGGTGCCCCCACAGCCCGTATCTAGTTCAAGACCTCTTATTATCAATGTCATTAATACGGTTATCATCAACCACGTATTGGATGTCTCTGTCATTCAGTCATCAACGTAGTATGTGTTTAATGAACGTGAGAATCACTTCATGTGCACTCATTTTAGTTTAGTTTAAAGTTTTA
Source organism: Procambarus clarkii (assembly GCF_040958095.1). Taxonomy (NCBI): domain Eukaryota; kingdom Metazoa; phylum Arthropoda; class Malacostraca; order Decapoda; family Cambaridae; genus Procambarus; species Procambarus clarkii. The sequence continues at coordinate 2,231,846 of NC_091187.1, read as the reverse complement.
CATCTTGAATTAATACCGCTATTGGATAGCTCAGACATTCAGTTAACATCTCAGTAAGTGAAAATCTTTTCATGTGAGCTCATTTTTAGTTTAGGATAAGGTTTTTCCATCGTGAAATGCTATTATCAGTAACCAGGTATTGGATGAAACTACCATTCAGTTTACATCTCAGTAACTGTTTACTGAACATTGTTATCCACCCATGCAACCTCATTTTTAGTTTTAAGTTTCTACATCGTAAAAATAAAATATTACTATCACCAGCCGTGTATCGGATAGCTCAACCATTCAGTTAACATCTCAGTAAGTGAAAATCTTTTCATGTGAGCTCATTTTTAGTTTAGGATAAGGTTTTCCATCGTGAAATGCTATTATCAGTACCCAGGTATTGGATGGGTGGACCATCCAGTTTACATCTCAGTAACAGTTTACTGAACATATATATCCCTCCATGGGACCTCATTTTTAGTTTAAGTTTCTCCATCGTAAATAAAAATAAAATATTACTATCACAATCCTTGTATTGGCCTGCTCCGGCATTCAGTTTACATCTCAGTAAGTGTTTACTGAATGCAAAATCGCTACATGTGTGGTCATAAGGTTTTCTCATCGTGAAATGCTATTATCAGTAACCAGGTATTGGATGACACTACCATTCAGTTTACATCTCAGTAACTGTTTACTGATCATTGTTATCCATCCATGCAACCTCATTTTTTTAGTTTTAAGCTTCTACATCGTAAAAAATAAAATATTACTATCACCAGCCATGTATCGGTAGCTCAACCATTCAGTTTACAGCTCAGTAACTGTTTACTGAACATAGACATCCCTCCATGCGAGCTCATTTTTAGTTTAAAGTTTCTCCATCGTAAAAAATAAAATATTACTATCACAAACCATGTATTGGGTGGGTCAACCATCCAGTTTACATCTCAGTAATAGTTTACTGAACATAGATATCCCTCCATGTGACCTCATTTTAGTTTAAAGTTTCTCCATCGTAAATAAAATAAAATATTACTATCACAAACCTTGTATTCGCCTGCTCCGGCATTCAGTTTACATCTCAGTAAGTGTTTACTGAATGCAAAATCGCTACATGTGTTGTCATAAGGTTTTCTCATCGTGAAATGCTATTATCAGTAACCAGGTATTGGATGACACTACCATTCAGTTTACATCTCAGTAACTGTTTACTGAACATTGTTATCCATCCATGCAACCTCATTTTTTTAGTTTTAAGTTTCTACATCGTAAAAAATAAATATTACTATCACCAGCCATGTAACGGTAGCTCAACCATTCAGTTTACAGCTCAGTAACTGTTTACTGAACATAGACATCCCTCCATGCGAGCTCATTTTTTAGTTTAAAGTTTCTCCATCGTAAAAAATAAAATATTACTATCACAAACCATGTATTGGGTGGGTCAACCATCCAGTTTACATCTCAGTAACAGTTTACTGAACATAGATATCCCTCCATGTGACCTCATTTTTAGTTTAAAGTTTCTCCATCCTAAATAAAAAAAATAAAATATTACTATCACAAACTTTGTATTGACCAGCTCTGGCATTCAGTTTACAACTCAGTAAGTGTTTACTGAATGCAAAATCGCTACATGTGTGGTCATTTAGTTTAAAGTTTCTCAATCTTAAAATATTACTATCAACATCAACCATGCATTGGCCGGCTTAGTCTTTCAGTTTACATCTCAGTAAGTGTTTACTGAATGCAAAATCGCTACATGTGTGGTCATTTAGTTTAAAGTTTCTCAATCTTTAAATATTACTATCATCATCAACCATGCATTGCCTGGCTAGTCTTTCAGTTTACATCTCAGTGAGTGTTAACTGAATGTGGAAATTATCACGTGTTAGCATTTAGTTTAGTTTCAAGTTTCAATTAAATACTAACACCATCCCCGTATTGGGCTGTCGGGCATTCAGTTACACACTCGGAGAGTGTTTACTGAACGTCGAAATCATTTCCTGTAGGCCCGTTTTTTACTTAAACCCGTCTCCACTCCAAACCGGACCTCCGGTCCAAGTCAGGTCCGCCGGTCCTGACTGGTTTGGAGTGGAGACGGGTTTAAGTAAAAAACGGGCCTACAGGAAATGATTTCGACGTTCAGTAAACACTCTCCGAGTGTGTAACTGAATGCCCGACAGCCCAATACGGGGATGGTGTTAGTATTTAATTGAAACTTGAAACTAAACTAAATGCTAACACGTGATAATTTCCACATTCAGTTAACACTCACTGAGATGTAAACTGAAAGACTAGCCAGGCAATGCATGGTTGATGATGATAGTAATATTTAAAGATTGAGAAACTTTAAACTAAATGACCACACATGTAGCGATTTTGCATTCAGTAAACACTTACTGAGATGTAAACTGAAAGACTAAGCCGGCCAATGCATGGTTGATGTTGATAGTAATATTTTAAGATTAAGAAACTTTAAACTAAATGACCACACATGTAGCGATTTTGCATTCAGTAAACACTTACTGAGTTGTAAACTGAATGCCAGAGCTGGTCAATACAAAGTTTGTGATAGTAATATTTTATTTTTTTTATTTAGGATGGAGAAACTTTAAACTAAAAATGAGGTCACATGGAGGGATATCTATGTTCAGTAAACTGTTACTGAGATGTAAACTGGATGGTTGACCCACCCAATACATGGTTTGTGATAGTAATATTTTATTTTTTACGATGGAGAAACTTTAAACTAAAAAATGAGCTCGCATGGAGGGATGTCTATGTTCAGTAAACAGTTACTGAGCTGTAAACTGAATGGTTGAGCTACCGTTACATGGCTGGTGATAGTAATATTTATTTTTACGATGTAGAAACTTAAAACTAAAAAAAATGAGGTTGCATGGATGGATAACAATGTTCAGTAAACAGTTACTGAGATGTAAACTGAATGGTAGTGTCATCCAATACCTGGTTACTGATAATAGCATTTCACGATGAGAAAACCTTATGACCACACATGTAGCGATTTTGCATTCAGTAAACACTTACTGAGATGTAAACTGAATGCCGGAGCAGGCCAATACAAGGTTTGTGATAGTAATATTTTATTTTTATTTACGATGGAGAAACTTTAAACTAAAAATGAGGTCACATGGAGGGATATCTATGTTCAGTAAACAGTTACTGAGCTGTAAACTGAATGGTTGAGCTACCGATACATGGCTGGTGATAGTAATATTTTATTTTTTACGATGTAGAAGCTTAAAACTAAAAAAATGAGGTTGCATGGATGGATAACAATGATCAGTAAACAGTTACTGAGATGTAAACTGAATGGTACTGTCATCCAATACCTGGTTACTGATAATAGCATTTCACGATGAGAAAACCTTATGACCACACATGTAGCGATTTTGCATTCAGTAAACACTTACTGAGATGTAAACTGAATGCCGGAGCAGGCCAATACAAGGATTGTGATAGTAATATTTTATTTTTATTTACGATGGAGAAACTTAAACTAAAATTGAGGTCCCATGGAGGGATATCTATGTTCAGTAAACTGTTACTGAGATGTAAACTGGATGGTCCACCCATCCAATACCTGGGTACTGATAATAGCATTTCACGATGGAAAACCTTATCCTAAACTAAAAATGAGCTCACATGAAAAGATTTTCACTTACTGAGATGTTAACTGAATGGTTGAGCTATCCGATACACGGCTGGTGATAGTAATATTTTATTTTTACGATGTAGAAACTTAAAACTAAAAATGAGGTTGCATGGGTGGATAACAATGTTCAGTAAACAGTTACTGAGAAGTAAACTGAATGGTAGTTTCATCCAATACCTGGTTACTGATAATAGCATTTCACGATGGAAAAACCTTATCCTAAACTAAAAATGAGCTCACATGAAAAGATTTTCACTTACTGAGATGTTAACTGAATGTCTGAGCTATCCAATAGCGGTATTAATTCAAGATGTAAAACTTTAAACTAAACTAAAATGAGTGCACATGAAGTGATTCTCACGTTCATTAAACACATACTACGTTGATGACTGAATGACAGAGACATCCAATACGTGGTTGATGATAACCGTATTAATGACATTGATAATAAGAGGTCTTGAACTAGATACGGGCTGTGGGGGCGACAAAGCTGCGATATTGAAAAGAAACTGAAGTGAATTTGAAAATTTATTAATATATGTAATGTGAGGCCGATCTACTGGAAAACAGTAAACAAACTTTATTTGAAAAAGAATATGAGAAGACTGTAAAGCTGTGGGGCGTGAAAATGATAAAAAAATAAGAAGAGATGGTCTTCATAAACATAACATAAGATATCCATGACCGTAATTAATACAGTGTGAACTCTCTTAAACTATGCACACCATGAAATCTCGTCACTATGCATAACTTGTCACTCTGCGAAACAAATTATTGACTATAGTGTGACAGTGAGAATAAAAATGACCACTTATGTTTTGGAGTGCTATTCTAGTCAAGAAATACTGTAAAGGATGATTATTGACTAAAGGGAATTTCGCAGACTGGAGGTGTTTGATGTGTTGAACTGCTTAAAGGAAGCATATTTGCTAGAAAAAATTCCTGTGAAATAACGCTTGTTATATGTTTTGACTACCTAGCTAATAGCATATTGCATGGCTAATAATGAAATGAAATGTCACATTTTGTCTGACTCACTTAGCACGAGTGAAGAGATAACAATGGAAAAAAAACTGGCAAAGGTTGAAAAACTCTGTGAAATCATATCTGTTATGATAAGTTTTGACTAGCTGCACGCTATGTTTGCCTTCTCTCTCTAATCTACACACGCGATATGAAATGTGAATTTTGTTGACTGAAAGGAGTTTGATGATACGAATAGTAATTGCCGACATTGAGCATAATCTCAAAAACATAGTTTCTGCAAAAAAAAATAACATTAAATTAGATGCGAGCTGCGATTTGAAAACAGAAGATGAGTGATGTGTGGCTTATTGTGTGGACTCTGGAGATATGATCTCCACATATAAGTTTCTCAAGAAAAACGGTAATATTTTTCTTGTGTTTGGATGTAATGGCTAAACACGGATGTCATTTTCAATAATGTTATTTGCTCATCCGACAAAGATGATTTTCCCGTTACGTTACATTGTGTTACAGAGGGCTAAAACTTGTAGACTGTAATATTCTTATGGAAGGAGATGTAATGGAGATGGACTAAGTCCTACTTTATTTAAAAATGTCATTTTGGGCTGTAAAAGTTGATTTGCGTTACGTTACATCGTGTTAGAGGGCTAAAACTGGTAGAGGTCAATATTATATGGTAAGAGATGTGCTAAGTCATACTTTCATTTAAAAATGACATTTTGGACTGCAAAAAGTTGATTTGCGATACGTTACGGTGAGTTACATTGTGTTACAGAGGGCTAAAAGGAGTAGTCACCAATTAATTATATGGTAGAGATGTAATGGAGATGGGCCAACCCTCACTTTCCGTTTCAAAATGACATTTGGACTGCAAAAAAGTTGATTTGCGTTATGCTACGTTGCGTTACATTGTGTTACAGAGGGTTAAAAGGGGTAGACGCCAATATTTTATATGGTTAGAGATGTAATGAAGATGGACTAAGTCATACTTTCATTTAAAAAATGACATTTTGGACTGCAAAAAGTTGATTTGCGATACGTTACATTGTGTTACAGAGGGCTGAAAGGGGTAGCCATCAATTATTTATATGGTAAGAGATGTAATGGAGATGGTCTAACCCGCACTTTCCGTTTCAAAATGACATTTTGGACTGCAAAAGTTGATTTGCGTTACGTTACGTTGCGTTACATTGTGTTACAGAGGGCTAAAAGGGGTAGAGGTCAATATTTTATATGGTGAGAGATGTAATGAATAAGGACTAATCCCTCACTTTCCGTTTCAAAATGACATTTTGGTCTGCAAAAGTTGATTTGCGTTACGTTACGTTGCGCTACATTGTGTTACAGAGGGCTAAAAGGGGTAGACGCCAATATTTTATATGGTGAGAGATGTAATGAAGATGGACTATGTCATACTTTCATTTAAAAACGATATTTGGTCTGTAGAAAGTTGATTTGCGGTACGTTACGTTACGTTACATTGTGTTATAGAGGGTTAAAACGGGTATACCGTAATATTCATATGCTAAGAGATGTAATGGAGATATTGTGTTTGGCTAAATGAGTTCACATTTCAATAATGATATTCGGACAACAGCCAGAAAGTTGATCTCTACGTTACTTAATGATGATATAATGCGATACAATCGTGAGCTAATATTTTATTTGTGTTAGAATGTAAGGGCTACAGGAGTTTGTCTAGACTTGCATACATTTTCAAACGCTATTTATGTAGGCAGTAGAAAGACTGGTTTCCCATTACGCTACATTGACTGTGATACAAGAACTGAAAACAGACTTAACCCAGACCTATTTCACTATCGACTCACCGGTCTTATTCTCATCGATTGGTGTTTACATTGGATGACGTAGGTCTTAAGAGAGACAGCCTTGATGGAGAAAGATATGTGAACAGCGGCAGCAGGAGAAAGGAAATGATGTTACTTTCCCAACTACTAAATGATCTGGAGAGAGAGAGAGAGAGAGAGAGAGAGAGAGAGAGAGAGAGAGAGAGAGAGAGAGAGAGAGAGAGAGAGAGACTGAGAGACTGAGAGACTGAGAGACAGAGAGACAGAGAGACAGAGAGACAGAGAGACAGAGAGACAGAGAGACAGAGAGACAGAGAGACTGAGAGACTGAGAGACTGAGAGACTGAGAGACAGAGAGACAGAGAGACAGAGAGACTGAGAGACTGAGAGACAGAGAGACAGAGAGACAGAGAGACAGAGAGACAGAGAGGCAGAGCGAGAGAGAGAGAGAGAGAGAGAGAGAGAGAGAGAGAGAACAGCAAATTATGATTTGTTATAATAATAAGATTGAAGACCAGCTTATGACTTGATAAACATGCATACATTTCAATGGTATTTATTTGGGCCGGCAGATGTTGTGATCACAGTTAACAAGAACAATTTGTAGGTATAGATCGCCTCTCCGTGACGATGTGAAATGTTTCTCTCTTTTAGTAAACGCCAACCTACTGACTTTGACTGAATTTACTAAGTGAAGTGCCGTGTGGTGGACTTTAGAGAGGGTGAGAGAGAGAGAGAGAGACAGAGACAGAGAGAGAGACCGAGACAGAGAGAGAGAGAGAGAGAGAGAGAGATAGAGACAGAGCCAGAGACAGACCGACAGAGAGACAGAGATGGACAGAGAGAGAGAGACAGAGACAGAGACAGAGACAGACATACAGAGACAGACCGACAGAGAGACAGAGATAGACAGAGAGAGAGACAGAGACAGAGACAGAGCGAGGCGTGGCACCCGCCATCGCGGACCCTGGCGAAACGCAATGGTAATGGGTGCCCCACCACTTCCGGTGTCGGGGGAGAAATACCCGGACTAGTTGGAAAGTTGATCAGTCGGGCTCCAACCTGCGACCAGCACGCTTACTCCATCGCGGAATAAATTTATATAATGTGTTTACTTTTCCCTCGTTATTGCTCTCACCATGTTGATCACGTTGCGATATAGCTTACACATACTAAAAGAGAATGCACGGAACAATGGTTGATGGTATGGGAGCGGGTGGGGATGAGGGGTGTGAGTGATTGATTGATGGGTGACAGGTGTGGGTCTGTCTGTCTGTCGGCAGGAGTAAGTACCTCGCGCCTCCTTACCGGAATCCACAGTGTAAGGGGACCCGCCGTGGGACGAACATCAACACTCTGAAGACAACGAAAACCCCCGCGACATTGAAAAACGCTTTAGGTAATGGTACACTCCCCTCCTGCAGGAGACTTTGCCCTCATCCTCACACACACACACACTTAGCTCTTCCTGTAGGGGACGTTAATGGTTTGTCTAACCACATAATGGCCCGCTGCAGTCTCACAACGAGAGTGACTTCTCTCTTTCTTGACCCGAACACAGAAAAAGCCAGGTGCAGCCCCGTGTCTTTTCCATGCATTTCTTACAAACACCACTTAAGACCTTCCTGTAGGGGAGTCAATGGGTTTGTCTAACCACATAATGGCCCCAGAGCACTCTCTCCAGACGAAGGGGAAACTCCATCCAGCTCCCATCCCAAAACAACATAACAGGCTGTGTTGCCTTCTCCTCTACACACTAACTCACGATCAACTCTTTTACTCCTTCCTCCATCTTCCTTCTATTTTCTTACTCTATCACTTGCTAAACACACATATTCATTTCACTCCTTCCTCTTACTCCACCACTTACTCTCACACAACAAGATCTCCAATCTTTCCTGACCACTCACCTTAACCCCCGAGGACTACACCCGCGCGCGCGCGGGGTGGGGGACCGCACCTGCTCGCCCGCCACTCAAGTCCGACACGCGCCAAACTTCCGGGAAATTCCCCAAAAACCCTGTGTGACGACGACGACGCGCTCCGACTACGACGTCGCGCGCCACCTGCCACCCAACAACATGACCTCCCCTCTTTCCTGACCACATACCCAAACACCGGACGCTCACACGCGTCCGAAACACACCAAAACTTCCCCGAAAATCCCCAAAAACCCCATGTGACGACGACGACGCGCGCGGCACCTGTCGGGTGGCACTCAAGAGTGCCACCTGGGGCAGCTGGTGCGCGTCGCCGTAGTCACATATTTCCCTACTGGGGAGGCTTGCGGGCAGGGTGTTGAGGGAGGGGGGAGGCTTGCGGGCAGGGTGTTGAGGGAGGGGGAGGCTTGCGGGCAGGGTGTTGAGGGAGGGGGAGGCTTGCGGGCAGTGTGTTGAGGGAGGGGGAGGCTTGCGGGCAGGGTGTTGAGGGAGGGGGAGGCTTGCGGGCAGGGTGTTGAGGGAGGGGGGAGGCTTGCGGGCAGGGTGTTGAGGGAGGGGGAGGCTTGCGGGCAGGGTGTTGAGGGAGGGGGAGGCTTGCGGGCAGGGTGTTGAAGGGAGGGGGGAGGCTTGCGGGCAGGGTGTTGAGGGAGGGGGAGGCTTGCGGGCAGGGTGTTGAGGGAGGGGGGAGGCTTGCGGGCAGGGTGTTGAGGGAGGGGGAGGCTTGCGGGCAGGGTGTTGAGGGAGGGGGAGGCTTGCGGGCAGGGTGTTGAGGGAGGGGGAGGCTTGCGGGCAGGGTGTCGCGGGGTTCACCCCAACCAAATATATCATAAACATGACCTTGTTAATCTGAATGAATGCGTCAATGATCGCTCTTGTTAAACCGACAAGGAAAAACACGCCGCAGTGTATAGTGTATGGGTATAGTGTGTATAGTGTATGTGTGTGTGCTCACAACCTATTTGCGCCTGCAGGATCGAGCGTTGGCTCTTGGATCCCGCCTTTCTAGCCTTCGGTTGATTAATGTAACGACTCCTCTTCTTCTCCATCATACCTAATTTTAAAACTATGAATAGTTTTGCTTCATCAATGTGCTGTTAGTTCATTTTCCCACTACTCTCACGCTAAAAGAAACCTTTCTAACTTCTCTATGACTGATCTGTTTCTCCAACTTCCACCCCACGTCCCCTTGTTCCGTTGGTATTCTGTTTGAACATTTCGTCTATTTCCACTCTGTCAATCCTCCTAAGTATTTTGTATGCTGCTATCATATCTCCCCGCTCCCTCCTTGTGTGTGTGTGTACTCACCTATTTGTGCTTACGAGATTGAGCTTTGGCTCTTTGGTCCCGCCTCTCAACGGTCAATCAACTGGTGTACAGATTCCTGAGCCTACTGGGCTCTATCATATCTACATTTAAAACTGTGTATGGAGTCAGCCTCCACCACATCACTGTCTAATGTATTCCATCCGTTAACTACTCTGACACTGAAAAAGTTCCTTCTAACGTCCCTGTGGCTCATGTGGGTACTCTGTTTCCACCTGTGTCCCCTTGTTCGCGTCCCGCCTGTGTTGTGTGTGTGCCACACCCTCACCATCCCTCTCCCACTCTTCAAATCAACACCCTTTCCATCTCTCTCGTCCTCGTGTTATCCTATCGCTTCGTTAGTTGATATATTCCTAAACTTTCGTTACCCCTGTGTTCCTCTTCTCACCCTTCTCTGTCTCCGTCTTTCCAATCCCCTCCCTCTCTATTCCTTTTTCATTCGCCTTTCCTCCATCTCACTACCCTCCTCTCGCTATCTTTCTTCATCCCTCTTTTTCCACGTCCTCTTCCTCCGTTTCTCCTCCCTCTCTACTCCCCGTAAACACAACGGTAGCCAGGTGGAGAGTGTGTGTAAATGCTCTCTGTATAGTATTGGATTATTACGGGTTCTTCATGCCCGTGCTGCCTCTTGGGTGGCTTTATCTATTGGATCGCCTCTCTCGCCGGCTTCAAATTCACTCTATACACTACCAGACATTATATGTATATGGGAGGATGTGTGTGCGCGTGCGTGTGCCCGTCCGCGCTTCAGTTTGCGTGCGTGTGTGTTCCCGCTTATGAGCATGTCCGTCTTTCATTAAAATAGATAATAATATATATATATATATATTTACCTCAGAGCACCATGGAGGTGGAGACAGATCCGGTACCTGACAGACAGTGGAGACAGATCTCTTAGGTCCGTCTACGGCCGCGTCCTCCCCTGTCAATAAAAAGAGACGTAGTTGTATATTAAGTATCGTACACCCTGAAAAAGTAAATACAGTTGAAAATAATAATCCACTGTGCTTACAACTCAATTTCTTTATTGTGCACCCCATCCCGTTGGCTGTGGTGGAAAGGGTTAAAGAGGCACATAATGGGTTCCACGAATCTTTTGCAGGTAGTTACATATTGGTTGACGTTACATACACATGTACGTTACATACACACATATATATATATATATATATATATATATATATATATATATATATATATATATATATATATATATATATATATATACACATATATATATATATATATATATATATATATATATATATATATATATATATATATATATACGTATATATATATATATATATATATATATATATATATATATATATATATATATATATATATATATATATACGTATATATATATATATATATATATATATATATATATATATATATATATATATATACGTATATATATATATATATATATATATATATATATATATATATATATATATATATATATATATATATATATATATATATATATATATATATATATATATATATATATATATATATATATATACAATGTTGACCAGACCACACACAAGAAGTTGAAGGGACGACGACGTTTCGGTCCGTCCTGGACCATTCTCAAGTCGATATATATACAATCATTTTACACAACGATAAATGCAATTTTGGGTTGTTTATTACTAATCATTTTTTACCACGTTTTAGCTTCGGACCAAAGACATTATCCGTCATTGGAAACCTCTACAAAATTCAGGTAAAAAATGACCCTTTCAAGCAAAAAAAAAAAATTATTCAAAGCCATATAACTTCTCGAACCCATCCAACTTTTGCGTCGAAGCATTCAAACTTGCACAATTTTCCCTGCCTCTCCGACCTAACCCATTAGTGCTGCCTCACCTATCCCCACCTCTAGCCCTATCCTATCCCCCCCCCACCTCATTGACTACCAAAGGTGATTGATTGCCTGGTTAGATCTTGTCCCCCTAACCACAACATGAGAAGGGGGCTCTGGCCCCCCACACACATACAATCAACCCCCTGTACCTGCAAAAGGATAGTGAAGGGCTACCTAGCCTCCCTCTCAATCCGCTCCTCACTTGTACTTATAGGGGACGGGTGGGGAGGGGTAGGAGTTCACCCACAACACAACGAGGATAGGCTATGGCTCGAGGATAGCCTCACCAGTCGCCTCACCAGTCGCCCCAACGTATGCTAATTGGGTATATTTTATTTTTGTATACCATCAAGGATATGTGTGTGTTTATTTTAAGGGGGGCAGCGTTTATTGTCGACGCCATACTTAGTAATAAGTGTGTGCTATATTCACCCACTAGGGGGCACATTCTCTCCCTTATTCTCAAGCAAGGGGTGACTTGTGTGTCATTATAACTCATATTGGGTGACTTTTGTGTCATTATAACTCATATTGGGTGACTTGTGTGTCATTATAACTTATATTGGGTGACTTTTGTGTCATTATAGCTCATATTGGATGACTTGTGTGTCATTATAACTTATATTGGGTGACTTGTGTGTCATTATAACTGATATTGGGTGACTTGTGTGTCATTATAACTCATATTGGGTGACTTGTGTGTCATTATAACTCATACTTGGGTGACTTGTGTGTCATTATAACTTATATTGGGTGACTTGTGTGCCATTATAACTCATATTGGGTGACTTGTATGCCATTATAACTCATATTGGGTGACTTGTATACCATTATAACTCATATTGGGTGACTTTTGTGTCATTATAACTCATATTGGGTGACTTGTGTGCCATTATAACTGATATTGGGTGACTTGTGTGTCATTATAACTGATATTGGGTGACTTGTGTGTCATTATAACTCATAATTGGGTGACTTGTGTGTCATTATAACTCATATTGGGTGACTTGTATGCCATTATAACTCATATTGGGTGACTTGTATACCATTATAACTCATATTGGGTGACTTATGCCATTATAACTCATATTGGGTGACTTGTATACCATTATAACTCATATTGGGTGACTTTTGTGTCATTATAACTCATATTGGGTGACTTGTGTGCCATTATAACTCATATTGGGTGACTTTTGTGCCATTATAACTCATATTGGGTGACTTTTGTGTCATTATAACTCATACTGGGTGACTTTTGTGTCATTATAATTCATATTGGGTGACTTTTGTGTCATTATAATTCATATTGGGTGACTTGTGTGTCATTATAACTCACATTGAGTGACTTGTATGCCATATTATGACTCCCCAAACTGTCGTACACCACTGTCTAACTCACGGTATCTTTTTCCCCCCGTGTGACGCAGGGCACACCCGACGCATCAGCATCCCGGAGTGCGTCGAGTTCGACATCACGACAAACGCATGTCGCGGCTACTGCGAGTCGTGGGCGGTTCCTTCCGCCTGGCAGACACTGCTCTATAACCCTCACCAGGTTGTCACCTCCATAGGGCAGTGCTGTAACATCATGGATACTGAAGATGTAAGTGTGTGTGTTGTAGGGGGAAGGGGTGTTGTGGGGGGGGGGTGTTGTGGGGGGGGTGTTGTGTGGTGGGTGTTGTGTGGTGGGTGTTGTGGGGGGGTGTTGTGTGGTGGGTGTTGTGGGGGGGTGTTGTGTGGTGGGTGTTGTGTGGTAGGTGTTGTGTGGTGGGTGTTGTGTGGTGGGTGTTGTGGGGGGTGTTGTGTGGTGGGTGTTGTGTGGTGGGTGTTGTGTGGTGGGGGTGTGGGGTGGTGGGGGGGTATGAATGAGCCAGAAAGAGACATAATGGACACGAGAGATTAGACATAATGAGAGCATTAGCAATAGAAAGAAGAGAGGTGAGTGATACAAGGCTTAGAAGGAAGAGGTAAAAGACTGTTAATGTGGTCAATGGTAAATTCGCCGGCGTTGTGTGTGTGTTCTTTTGCCGCTGTTGCTCCAGTTGTTGTGCAACATTCATGTCATGTTGCAATGCAGGTAATGATGGTAATAATACTCTGCAAATTGTGCAGTCTGTATAGCAACACAGCTGGTCTTATTCGCGGTTGATCTTTACACACACACACACACACGCACACACACACACACACACACACACACACACACACACACACACACACACACACACACACACACACACACACACACACACACACACACACACACACACACACACACACACACACACACACACACACACACACACACACACACACACACACACACACACACACACACACACACACAGGGAGGAAGAAATTAGAGGAAAAACAATCCAAGATATGATGAACCTAGTCGTATGGAAAAGCAAGGAGGCCGAAGAGAGATTTATACCAACAGTAAGGGAAAAAAGCAGGAGGGAATATAATAATAACCCATGGTTTAATAGACAGTGTCAGGAAGCAAAGGTGAGAAGCAGGAGGGAGTGGAGGAAGTACAGAAGACAAAGGACAGAGGACAACAGGATTAGATGTAACAGAGCTAGGAATGATTACATTAACATAAGACGAGTGTCGGAAAGAAATCATGAGAATGATATTGCAATCAAAGCGAAAAAGCAACCTAAATTACTACATAGCATATATAAGAAGGAAGATGTCGGTGAACGACCAAGTGACAAGACTGAGGAAAACAGAAGCGGCATATACAGAAAGTGACAAGGAAATCTGCGAGGTACTGAATGCAAGTTTGCATGGAGTGTTCCCAATTGAGCCTGAGCAGCTCCCATTGTTAGAAGAGATTACCCTAGATGAAAGACTACCAGATATAGAGATGACAGCAGAGGAGGTAATGAAACAGTTGACAACACTGGATACAACTAAAGCGGTTGACAAAGCGGACCAGACAAAGTATCACCGTGGATACTAAAAGAAGCAGCGCAGGCCCTCAGCGTGCCTCTGGCAAGGATCTTTAATGAATCACTTATGACGGGAGAATTGCCCAATTGTTGGAAGAAGGCAAATGTCGTGCTGATTTTCAAGAAAGGTGATAGGGAGGAGGCACTTAACTACAGACCCGTATCAGTGACAAGCATCCCCTGCAAAATACTTGAAAGAATAATTAGGCTAAGACTTGTTGCACACCTGGAGAGCATTGGGTTTGTAAACAAACACCAACATGGGTTCTGGACAGGGAAACCATGCCTAATAAACCTTCTGGAATTCTATGATAAAATAACAAGGATAAGGCAGGACAGAAAAGGCTGGGCAGACTGCATATTTCTAGACTGCCAAAAGGCCTTTGATACAGTATCTCACATGAGACGGCTCCTCAAACTTAAGAGGAAGGAAGGAGTAAGCGGAAAGGCCCTAGCATTGGTAAGGAACTACCTAACAGGAAGGAGCCAGACAGTAATGGTAAGGGGATAGAAGTCGGACTGGCGAACAGTACCGAGTGGAGTACCTCAAGGATCGGTGCTGGGACCAATTCCATTTCTAATTTACGTAAATAACATGTTTACAGGAGTAGATTCCTACATGTCGATGTTCGCGGATGACGCAAAATTAATGAGAAGAGTTGTGACAGATGAGGATTGTAGGATCCTCCAAGAGAACCTGAACAGGTTGCAGAGATGGTCAGAGAAAGGGCTACTGGAGTTCAACACGAGTAAATGTAAAGTTATGGAAATGGGATCAGGTGATAGGAGACCAAAGGGACAGTACACAGCAAAGGGGAACTGCCTACCTGTATCAATTCGAGAGAGAGACCTGTGAGTGGACATAACACCTAATCTAACTCCTGAGGCACATATAAATGGGATAACGACAGCAGCGTACTCTACACTGGCAAAAGTTAGAACATCATTCAGAAACCTAAGTGAGAAGGCTTTTAGGGCGCTTTACACTGCCTACGTGAGACCAGTCTTGGAGTATGCCGCCTCATCATGGAGTCCCCATCTGAAGAAGCATATAATGAAACTGGAAAAGGTTCAGAGGTTTGCAACGAGACTCGTCCCAGACCTACAAGAGATGGGGTATGAGGAGCGACTGAGGGATCTGTGCCTTACGACACTAGAAAAAGAGGGAAGAGGGGAGGGATATGATACCTTACCTACCTTGAGGTGCTTCCGGGGCTCAGTGTCCCCGCGGCCCGGTCGTCGACCAGGCCTCCTGGTTGCTGGACTGATCAACCAGGCTGTTAGACGCGGCTGCTCGCAGCCTGACGTATGAGTCACAGCCTGGTTGATCAGGTATCCTTTGGAGGTGCTTATCCAGTTCTCTCTTGAACACTGTGAGGGGTCGGCCAGTTATGCCCCGTATGTGTAGTGGAAGCGTATAGGAAGGGGGTAGGAACGTATAGGTATGATGATAAGAACGTATAAAATACTCAGGGGAATTGACAAAGTAAAAATAGACTGAAATGTTTATACGTAATATTAACAGAACGAGGGGACATGTTTCGAAGTTGGAAACTCAGATGAGTCACAGAGATGTTAGGAAGTTTTCTTTTAACGTGAGAGTAGTGGAAAAATGGAATGCACTTCAGGAACAGGTTGTGGAAGCAAACTCTATTCATAATTTTAAAACTAGGTATGATAGGGAAACAGGACCGGAGTCATTGCTGTAAACAACCCGATAGCTGGAAAGGCGGGATCCTAGAGTCAATACTCGATCCTGCAGACACAAATAGCCGAGTACAAATAGGTGAGTACACACACACACATAGCCGAGTACAAATAGGTGAGTACACACACACACACACACACACACACACACACACACACACACACACACACACACACACCCCCCCCGCCCCCCACTGTGACAGTCCCCCCCCCCCTTCACCAACCAGTCACCACTCTCATAACTTCCACTTTCGTTGGAAGTTAAACTTAAAAAATAATCTTTAGTTTTTCCCTTCTCTTTTCCCTCTCAATGCCTCCTGTCCCTTTTTTCTTCCTTTTTCCTCTTCCGTTCTTCCTCCCTCCGTTGCTTATTCTCTTCTCTCTTCCTCTTCCGTTCTTCCTCCCTCTGTTTCTTATTCTCTTCTCTCTTCCTCTTCCGTTCTTCCTCCCTCTGTTTCTTATTCTCTTCTCTCTTCCTCTTCCGTTCTTCCTCCCTCTGTTGCCTATTCTCTTCTCTCTTCCTCTTCCGTTCTTCCTCCCTCTGTTGCTTATTCTCTTCTCTCTTCCTCCTCCGTTCTTCCTCCCTCTGTTGCCTATTCTCTTCTCTCTTTCTACTCCGTGCTTCGTCTCCATATCTTTTTTCCATCTCAGACTCCATGACTTCCCTTATTTTTTCATATTTTTATACTTCTAGTTTATCTATTTCCGTTTGAGAGCTTTTCCAGGTAAATCTATCATTAATCTCTTCGAGTCCTAATGTTATACGAAGCATTTGAAGCAGGTCCTTGGAAGTTATCCAAGAGGTGTAGTTGGACTGACTCGTAGACCCGGTCCCATCCTCTTGCTGCTGCTGCTGCTGCTTCATTTTGCTTCTCTCAGATGAAGTAATTATATATTTTACGAGGGCAAAGGGAAACTAAGTTGTTTCTACACAAAAGTAGATGTATTATGGTGGGGGAAGGAGTGCCTAATATCCTAGATCATGATTTTATAGTTAGGTAGGAATGTTCTGTATAATATTGGGTATTGGTTAGGTTATTATCAGAAGTACAAAGTAGTTTCATACTATACGACTTTATAGCACTTGGAAGGGATAGGAGGATATAATGATTTAGGATAGGGCGGTGGGAAGGATTGGTAAGTCAACCACGTGGACGGTCGGTGATTGTTGGGTACAATAATTGTTACTGTGTAGTGAGGAATGTTGTGTGTGGTGTTTGGTGTCTAACAAAATCTATATTTCTGTTGAATGTTACTTTACACTGAATGGTCAAGACGTGACATTCATGTTTATACTGCAGTGGTGATTGTACTGTTAACAGTGTAATGAGGCGGTTTCTGTACATTGTTGTGTTAATAGTTTAAATGTTTCTATAGTGAAGAAATATTCCTCTATATTTTGTGGTTATCGTTTATTGTTAATTCAATATTGTACATCGTGATCATGTATACTGATGATATACTCTCATTATGATCATGTATACTGATGATATACTCTCATTATGATCATGTATACTGATGTTATACTCTCATTATGACCATGTATACTGATGTTATACTCTCATTATAATTATGTATACTGATGTAATACTCTCATTATGATTATGTATGCTGATGTTATACCCTCATTATGATCATGTATACTGATGTTATACTCTCATTATGATCATGTATGCTGATGTTATACTCTCATTATGATCATGTATACTGATGTTATACTCTCATTATGATCATGTATACTGATGTTATACTCTCATTATGATCGTGTATACTGATGATATACTCTCATTATGATCATGTATACTGATGTTATACTCTCATTATGATCATGTATACTGATGTTATACTCTCATTATGATCATGTATACTGATGTTATACTCTCATTATGATCATGTATACTGATGTTATACTCTCATTATGATCATGTATACTGATGTTATACTCTCATTATGATCATGTATACTGATGTTATACTCTCATTATGATCATGTATACTGATGTTATACTCTCATTATGACCATGTATACTGATGATATACTCACATTATGATCATGTATACTAATGTTATACTCTCATTATGATCATGTATACTGATGACATACCCTTATAATGAACATGAGTAGTAATGATGGATACTCATGATGACCATGTGTAGTGATCATGTACACCCATGATGACCATGTCACACACACACACACACACACACACACACACACACACACACACACACACACACACACACACACACACACACACACACACACACACACACACACACACACACACACACACACACAGAAAGGTGATAGGGAGGAGGCACTTAACTATAGACCTGTATCACTGACAAGCATCCCCTGTAAAATACTGGAAAGAATAATTAGGCTACGACTGGTTGAGCACCTGGAGAACATTAGGTTTGTGAACAAACATCAACATGGGTTCTGGACAGGGAAATCGTGTCTAACAAACCTTCTGGAATTCTATGATAAAATAACGAGGATAAGACAGGACAAAAATGGTTGGGCAGACTGCATATTTCTGGACTGCCAAAAAGCCTTTGATACAGTACCGCACATGAGACTGCTGTTCAAGCTCGAGAGGCAGGCGGGGGTGGGGGGAAAGGTCCTAGCATGGATAAGGAACTACCCAACAGGAAGGAGCCAAAGAGTTACGGTAAGGGGCGAGAAGTCGGACTGCCGAACAGTAACAAGTGGAGTACCACAAGGATCGGTGCTGGGACCAATTCTATTTCTTGTATATGTTAACGACATGTTTACAGGCGTAGAGTCCTACATGTCGATGTTTGCGGATGACGCAAAATTAATGAGAAGAGTTGTGACAGATGAGGATTGCAGGATCCTCCAAGAGGACCTGAACAGGTTGCAGAGATGGTCAGAGAAATGGCTACTGGAATTCAACACGAGCAAATGTAAAGTTATGGAAATGGGACTAGGAGATAGGAGACCAAAGGGACAGTACACAATGAAGGGGAACAGCCTACCTGTAACGACGCGTGAGAGAGACCTGGGTGTGGACGTAACACCTAATCTATCTCCTGAGGCACATATAAATAGGATAACGACAGCAGCGTACTCTACACTGGCAAAAGTTAGAACATCATTCAGAAACCTAAGTAAGGAGGCATTTAGGGCGCTTTACACTGCCTACGTGAGGCCAGTCTTAGAGTATGCCGCCTCATCATGGAGTCCCCATCTGAAGAAGCATATAATGAAACTGGAAAAGGTTCAGAGGTTTGCAACGAGACTCGTCCCAGAGCTACGAGGGATGGGGTATGAAGAGCGCCTGAGGGAACTGTGCCTTACGACACTAGAAAGAAGAAGGGAGAGGGGGGACATGATAAGAACGTATAAAATACTCAGAGGGATTGACAGAGTGAACATAGACGAAATGTTCACACGGAATAGTAACAGAACGAGGGGACATGGATGGAAGCTTGAAACTCAGATGAGTCACAGAGATGTTAGGAAGTTTTCTTTCAGCGTGAGAGTAGTGGGGAAATGGAATGCACTTCAGGAACAGGTTGTGGAAGCAAATACTATTCATAATTTTAAAACCAGGTATGAGAGGGAAATGGGACAGGAGTCATTGCTGTAAACAACCGATGCTCGAAAGGCGGGATCCAAGAGTCAATGCTCGATCCTGCAGACACAACTAGGTGAATACAACTAGGTGAGTACAAACACACACACACACACACACACACACACACACACACACACACACACACACACACACACACACACACACACACACACACACACACACACACACACACACACACACACACACACACACACACACACACACACACACACACACACACACACACACACACATACATACATACATAAGAAGAGCAAGGAGAAATTCCAGAGATAAGAGAAGGAATAGCTAACCAGGAACCACTGGAAGAGTTTGAGATTACCAGCGGGGAAGTAAGGAAGTGTTTACTAGAGTTGAATGTGACAAAGGCTATAGGCCCAGATGGAATCTCCCCTTGGATACTAAAGGAAGGAGCAGAAGAACTGTGCCTGCCACTCTCCATAGTGTATAACAAATCACTGACAACAGGGGAACTGCCAGAAATTTGGAAAGCAGCTAACGTAGTCCCGATATAAAAAAAAGGGGATAGACAGGAGGCACTGAACTACAGGCCAGTGTCCCTAACCTGCATACCATGCAAGCTGATGGAGAAGATTGTGCGAAGAAAGCTAGTGGAACATCTGGAGTGAAAGAACTTTGTAACACAGCATCAACATGGGTTCAGGGATGGCAAGTCCTGCCTCACAGAGTTACTTGAATTCTACGACCAGGCAACAAAAATCAGGCAAGAAAGAAAAGGGTGGGCAGACTGTATATTTTTGGATTGCCAGAAAGCCTTTGATACAGTACCACACAAGAGGCTAGTGAAAAAGCTGGAGATGCAAGCTGGAGTGAAAGGGAAGGTACTCCATTGGATACAGGAGTACCTAAGCAACAGGAGACAACGAGTCAATGTGAGGACTGAGGTCTCAGATTGGCGAGACGTTACAAGTGGAGTCCCGCAGGGGTCAGTCCTTGGACCTATACTGTTTCTGATATATGTAAATGATCTCCCAGAGGATATAGACTCGTTTCTCTCAATGTTTGTTGATGATGCAAAAATTGTGAGGAGGATTGAAACAGATGATGATAGTAGGAGGCTACAAGATGACCTAGACAGACTGAGTGAATGGTCCAACAAATGGCTGTTAAAGTTCAATCTGAGTAAAGGCAAAATAATGAAACTAGGCGGTGGAAATAGGAGGCCTGACACAGGCTACAGAATAGGAGATGAAGTACTTAATGAAACAGACAGAGAGAAAGATCTAGGAGTTGATATCACACCAAACCTGTCTCCTGAAGCCCACATAAAAAGAATAACGTCTGCGGCATATGCGAGGCTGGCTAACATCAGAACAGCGTTCAGGAACCTGTGTAAGGAATCATTCAGAATCTTGTATACCACATATGTAAGACCAATCCTGGAGTATGCGGCCCCAGCATGGAGCCCGTACTTTGTCAAGCACAAGACGAAGCTGGAAAAAGTTCAAAGGTATACCACTAGACTAGTCCCAGAACTAAGAGGCATGAGCTACGAGGAAAGGCTGCGGGAAATGTACTTTACGACACTGGAAGATACAAGAGTAAGGGGAGACATGATCACAACCTACAAAATCCCCAGGGGAATCGATCGGGTAGACAAGGATAAACTATTCAACACTGGTGGGACGCGAACAAGGGGACACAGGTGGCTACTGAGTACCCACATGAGCCACAGGGACGTTAGAAGGAACTTTTTAAGTGTCAGAGAAGTTAACAGGTGGAATGCATTAGGCAGTGATGTGAGCCATTACCCCACAACCTTCCCTACTACCTCACAACCTTCCCTACTACCTCACAACCTTCCCTACTACCTCACAACATTCCCTACTACCTCACAACATTCCCTACTACCCTCACAACCTTCCCTACTACCTCACAACATTCCCTACTACCTCACAACATTCCCTACTACCTCACAACATTCCCTACTACCTCACAACATTCCCTACTACCTCACAACATTCCCTACTACCCCACAACCTTCCCTACTACCCTCACAACCTTCCCTACTACCTCACAACATTCCCTACTACCTCACAACATTCCCTACTACCTCACAACCTTCCCTACTACCTCACAACCTTCCCTACTACCTCACAACCTTCCCTACTACCTCACAACCTTCCCTACTACCTCACAACATTCCCTACTACCCTCACAACCCTCCCTACTACCCTCACAACCTTCCCTACTACCTCACAACCTTCCCTACTACCTCACAACCGTCCCTACTACCTCACAACCTTCCCTACTACCTCACAACCTTCCCTACTACCCTCACAACCTTCCCTACTACCCTCACAACCTTCCCTACTACCCTCACAACATTCCCTACTACCCTCACAACCTTCCCTACTACCTCACAACCTTCCCTACTACCCTCACAACCTTCCCTACTACCTCACAACATTCCCTACTACCTCACAACCTTCCCTACTACCCTCACAACCTTCCCTACTACCCTCACAACATTCCCTACTACCCTCACAACCTTCCCTACTACCCTCACAACCTTCCCTACTACCTCACAACCTTCCCTACTACCTCACAACCTTCCCTACTACCTCACAACCTTCCCTACTACCTCACAACCTTCCCTACTACCTCACAACCTTCCCTACTACCTCACAACCTTCCCTACTACCTCACAACCTTCCCTACTACCTCACAACCTTCCCTACTACCTCACAACCTTCCCTACTACCTCACAACCTTCCCTACTACCTCACAACCTTCCCTACTACCTCACAACCTTCCCTACTACCTCACAACCTTCCCTACTACCTCACAACCTTCCCTACTACCTCACAACCTTCCCTACTACCTCACAACCTTCCCTACTACCTCACAACCTTCCCTACTACCTCACAACCTTCCCTACTACCTCACAACATTCCCTACTACCTCACAACCTTCCCTACTACCTCACAACCTTCCCTACTACCCTCACAACCTTCCCTACTACCTCACAACCTTCCCTACTACCTCACAACCTTCCCTACTACCTCACAACCTTCCCTACTACCTCACAACCTTCCCTACTACCCTCACAACCTTCCCTACTACCTCACAACCTTCCCTACTACCTCACAACCTTCCCTACTACCCTCACAACCTTCCCTACTACCTCACAACCTTCCCTACTACCCTCACAACCTTCCCTACTACCTCACAACCTTCCCTACTACCCTCACAACCTTCCCTACTACCTCACAACCTTCCCTACTACCCTCACAACCTTCCCTACTACCTCACAACCTTCCCTACTACCTCACAACCTTCCCTACTACCTCACAACCTTCCCTACTACCTCACAACCTTCCCTACTACCTCACAACCTTCCCTACTACCTCACAACCTTCCCTACTACCTCACAACCTTCCCTACTACCTCACAACCTTCCCTACTACCTCACAACCTTCCCTACTACCCTCACAACCTTCCCTACTACCTCACAACCTTCCCTACTACCCTCACAACCTTCCCTACTACCTCACAACCTTCCCTACTACCCTCACAACCTTCCCTACTACCTCACAACCTTCCCTACTACCTCACAACCTTCCCTACTACCTCACAACCTTCCCTACTACCCTCACAACCTTCCCTACTACCTCACAACCTTCCCTACTACCTCACAACCTTCCCTACTACCTCACAACCTTCCCTACTACCTCACAACCTTCCCTACTACCCTCACAACCTTCCCTACTACCTCACAACCTTCCCTACTACCCTCACAACCTTCCCTACTACCTCACAACCTTCCCTACTACCTCACAACCTTCCTACTACCTCACAACCTTCCCTACTACCTCACAACCTTCCCTACTACCTCACAACCTTCCCTACTACCTCACAACCTTCCCTACTACCTCACAACCTTCCCTACTACCTCACAACCTTCCCTACTACCTCACAACCTTCCCTACTACCTCACAACCTTCCCTACTACCTCACAACCTTCCCTACTACCCTCACAACCTTCCCTACTACCTCACAACCTTCCCTACTACCCTCACAACCTTCCCTACTACCTCACAACCTTCCCTACTACCCTCACAACCTTCCCTACTACCTCACAACCTTCCCTACTACCTCACAACCTTCCCTACTACCTCACAACCTTCCCTACTACCTCACAACCTTCCCTACTACCTCACAACCTTCCCTACTACCTCACAACCTTCCCTACTACCTCACAACCTTCCCTACTACCTCACAACCTTCCCTACTACCCTCACAACCTTCCCTACTACCTCACAACCTTCCCTACTACCCTCACAACCTTCCCTACTACCTCACAACCTTCCCTACTACCTCACAACCTTCCCTACTACCCTCACAACCTTCCCTACTACCCTCACAACCTTCCCTACTACCTCACAACCTTCCCTACTACCCTCACAACCTTCCCTACTACCTCACAACATTCCCTACTACCTCACAACCTTCCCTACTACCCTCACAACCTTCCCTACTACCCTCACAACCTTCCCTACTACCTCACAACCTTCCCTACTACCTCACAACCTTCCCTACTACCCTCACAACCTTCCCTACTACCTCACAACCTTCCCTACTACCCTCACAACCTTCCCTACTACCTCACAACCTTCCCTACTACCCTCACAACCTTCCCTACTACCTCACAACCTTCCCTACTACCTCACAACCTTCCCTACTACCTCACAACCTTCCCTACTACCTCACAACCTTCCCTACTACCCTCACAACCTTCCCTACTACCTCACAACCTTCCCTACTACCTCACAACCTTCCCTACTACCCTCACAACCTTCCCTACTACCTCACAACCTTCCCTACTACCCTCACAACCTTCCCTACTACCCTCACAACCTTCCCTACTACCTCACAACCTTCCCTACTACCCTCACAACCTTCCCTACTACCTCACAACCTTCCCTACTACCCTCACAACCTTCCCTACTACCCTCACAACCTTCCCTACTACCCTCACAACCTTCCCTACTACCTCACAACCTTCCCTACTACCTCACAACCTTCCCTACTACCCTCACAACCTTCCCTACTACCTCACAACCTTCCCTACTACCTCACAACCTTCCCTACTACCCTCACAACCTTCCCTACTACCCTCACAACCTTCCCTACTACCCTCACAACCTTCCCTACTACCCTCACAACCTTCCCTACTACCTCACAACCTTCCCTACTACCTCACAACCTTCCCTACTACCTCACAACCTTCCCTACTACCTCACAACCTTCCCTACTACCTCACAACCTTCCCTACTACCCTCACAACCTTCCCTACTACCTCACAACCTTCCCTACTACCTCACAACCTTCCCTACTACCTCACAACCATTCCCTACTACCTCACAACCTTCCCTACTACCTCACAACCTTCCCTACTACCTCACAACCTTCCCTACTACCTCACAACCTTCCCTACTACCCTCACAACCTTCCCTACTACCTCACAACCTTCCCTACTACCTCACAACCTTCCCTACTACCTCACAACCTTCCCTACTACCTCACAACCTTCCCTACTACCTCACAACCTTCCCTACTACCTCACAACCTTCCCTACTACCCTCACAACCTTCCCTACTACCTCACAACCTTCCCTACTACCTCACAACCTTCCCTACTACCTCACAACCTTCCCTACTACCTCACAACCTTCCCTACTACCTCACAACCTTCCCTACTACCTCACAACCTTCCCTACTACCTCACAACCTTCCCTACTACCCTCACAACCTTCCCTACTACCTCACAACCTTCCCTACTACCCTCACAACCTTCCCTACTACCCTCACAACCTTCCCTACTACCTCACAACCTTCCCTACTACCTCACAACCTTCCCTACTACCTCACAACCTTCCCTACTACCTCACAACCTTCCCTACTACCTCACAACCTTCCCTACTACCTCACAACCTTCCCTACTACCTCACAACCTTCCCTACTACCTCACAACCTTCCCTACTACCTCACAACCTTCCCTACTACCTCACAACCTTCCCTACTACCTCACAACCTTCCCTACTACCTCACAACCTTCCCTACTACCTCACAACCTTCCCTACTACCTCACAACCTTCCCTACTACCTCACAACCTTCCCTACTACCTCACAACCTTCCCTACTACCTCACAACCTTCCCTACTACCTCACAACCTTCCCTACTACCTCACAACCTTCCCTACTACCTCACAACCTTCCCTACTACCTCACAACCTTCCCTACTACCTCACAACCTTCCCTACTACCTCACAACCTTCCCTACTACCTCACAACCTTCCCTACTACCTCACAACCTTCCCTACTACCTCACAACCTTCCCTACTACCTCACAACCTTCCCTACTACCTCACAACCTTCCCTACTACCTCACAACCTTCCCTACTACCCTCACAACCTTCCCTACTACCTCACAACCTTCCCTACTACCTCACAACCTTCCCTACTACCTCACAACCTTCCCTACTACCTCACAACCTTCCCTACTACCTCACAACCTTCCCTACTACCTCACAACCTTCCCTACTACCTCACAACCTTCCCTACTACCTCACAACCTTCCCTACTACCTCACAACCTTCCCTACTACCTCACAACCTTCCCTACTACCTCACAACCTTCCCTACTACCTCACAACCTTCCCTACTACCTCACAACCTTCCCTACTACCTCACAACCTTCCCTACTACCTCACAACCTTCCCTACTACCCTCACAACCTTCCCTACTACCTCACAACCTTCCCTACTACCCTCACAACCTTCCCTACTACCTCACAACCTTCCCTACTACCTCACAACCTTCCCTACTACCCTCACAACCTTCCCTACTACCTCACAACCTTCCCTACTACCTCACAACCTTCCCTACTACCTCACAACCTTCCCTACTACCCTCACAACCTTCCCTACTACCTCACAACCTTCCCTACTACCTCACAACCTTCCCTACTACCTCACAACCTTCCCTACTACCTCACAACCTTCCCTACTACCCTCACAACCTTCCCTACTACCTCACAACCTTCCCTACTACCCTCACAACCTTCCCTACTACCTCACAACCTTCCCTACTACCTCACAACCTTCCCTACTACCTCACAACCTTCCCTACTACCTCACAACCTTCCCTACTACCTCACAACCTTCCCTACTACCTCACAACCTTCCCTACTACCTCACAACCTTCCCTACTACCTCACAACCTTCCCTACTACCCTCACAACCTTCCCTACTACCTCACAACCTTCCCTACTACCTCACAACCTTCCCTACTACCTCACAACCTTCCCTACTACCTCACAACCTTCCCTACTACCTCACAACCTTCCCTACTACCCTCACAACCTTCCCTACTACCTCACAACCTTCCCTACTACCTCACAACCTTCCCTACTACCCTCACAACCTTCCCTACTACCCTCACAACCTTCCCTACTACCTCACAACCTTCCCTACTACCCTCACAACCTTCCCTACTACCCTCACAACCTTCCCTACTACCTCACAACCTTCCCTACTACCCTCACAACCTTCCCTACTACCCTCACAACCTTCCCTACTACCTCACAACCTTCCCTACTACCTCACAACCTTCCCTACTACCCTCACAACCTTCCCTACTACCTCACAACCTTCCCTACTACCTCACAACCTTCCCTACTACCTCACAACCTTCCCTACTACCTCACAACCTTCCCTACTACCTCACAACCTTCCCTACTACCTCACAACCTTCCCTACTACCTCACAACCTTCCCTACTACCTCACAACCTTCCCTACTACCTCACAACCTTCCCTACTACCTCACAACCTTCCCTACTACCTCACAACCTTCCCTACTACCCTCACAACCTTCCCTACTACCTCACAACCTTCCCTACTACCCTCACAACCTTCCCTACTACCCTCACAACCTTCCCTACTACCTCACAACCTTCCCTACTACCCTCACAACCTTCCCTACTACCTCACAACCTTCCCTACTACCTCACAACCTTCCCTACTACCCTCACAACCTTCCCTACTACCTCACAACCTTCCCTACTACCTCACAACCTTCCCTACTACCTCACAACCTTCCCTACTACCCTCACAACCTTCCCTACTACCTCACAACCTTCCCTACTACCTCACAACCTTCCCTACTACCCTCACAACCTTCCCTACTACCTCACAACCTTCCCTACTACCCTCACAACCTTCCCTACTACCTCACAACCTTCCCTACTACCTCACAACCTTCCCTACTACCTCACAACCTTCCCTACTACCTCACAACCTTCCCTACTACCTCACAACCTTCCCTACTACCTCACAACCTTCCCTACTACCTCACAACCTTCCCTACTACCTCACAACCTTCCCTACTACCTCACAACCTTCCCTACTACCTCACAACCTTCCCTACTACCTCACAACCTTCCCTACTACCTCACAACCTTCCCTACTACCTCACAACCTTCCCTACTACCTCACAACCTTCCCTACTACCCTCACAACCTTCCCTACTACCTCACAACCTTCCCTACTACCTCACAACCTTCCCTACTACCTCACAACCTTCCCTACTACCTCACAACCTTCCCTACTACCTCACAACCTTCCCTACTACCTCACAACCTTCCCTACTACCTCACAACCTTCCCTACTACCTCACAACCTTCCCTACTACCTCACAACCTTCCCTACTACCTCACAACCTTCCCTACTACCTCACAACCTTCCCTACTACCTCACAACCTTCCCTACTACCTCACAACCTTCCCTACTACCTCACAACCTTCCCTACTACCTCACAACCTTCCCTACTACCTCACAACCTTCCCTACTACCTCACAACCTTCCCTACTACCCTCACAACCTTCCCTACTACCTCACAACCTTCCCTACTACCTCACAACCTTCCCTACTACCTCACAACCTTCCCTACTACCTCACAACCTTCCCTACTACCTCACAACCTTCCCTACTACCTCACAACCTTCCCTACTACCTCACAACCTTCCCTACTACCTCACAACCTTCCCTACTACCTCACAACCTTCCCTACTACCTCACAACCTTCCCTACTACCTCACAACCTTCCCTACTACCTCACAACCTTCCCTACTACCTCACAACCTTCCCTACTACCTCACAACCTTCCCTACTACCTCACAACCTTCCCTACTACCTCACAACCTTCCCTACTACCTCACAACCTTCCCTACTACCTCACAACCTTCCCTACTACCTCACAACCTTCCCTACTACCCTCACAACCTTCCCTACTACCTCACAACCTTCCCTACTACCTCACAACCTTCCCTACTACCTCACAACCTTCCCTACTACCTCACAACCTTCCCTACTACCTCACAACCTTCCCTACTACCTCACAACCTTCCCTACTACCTCACAACCTTCCCTACTACCCTCACAACCTTCCCTACTACCTCACAACCTTCCCTACTACCCTCACAACCTTCCCTACTACCTCACAACCTTCCCTACTACCTCACAACCTTCCCTACTACCTCACAACCTTCCCTACTACCTCACAACCTTCCCTACTACCCTCACAACCTTCCCTACTACCTCACAACCTTCCTACTACCTCACAACCTTCCCTACTACCTCACAACCTTCCCTACTACCTCACAACCTTCCCTACTACCTCACAACCTTCCCTACTACCTCACAACCTTCCCTACTACCTCACAACCTTCCCTACTACCCTCACAACCTTCCCTACTACCTCACAACCTTCCCTACTACCTCACAACCTTCCCTACTACCTCACAACCTTCCCTACTACCCTCACAACCTTCCCTACTACCTCACAACCTTCCCTACTACCTCACAACCTTCCCTACTACCTCACAACCTTCCCTACTACCTCACAACCTTCCCTACTACCTCACAACCTTCCCTACTACCTCACAACCTTCCCTACTACCTCACAACCTTCCCTACTACCCTCACAACCTTCCCTACTACCTCACAACCTTCCCTACTACCTCACAACCTTCCCTACTACCTCACAACCTTCCCTACTACCTCACAACCTTCCCTACTACCTCACAACCTTCCCTACTACCTCACAACCTTCCCTACTACCTCACAACCTTCCCTACTACCTCACAACCTTCCCTACTACCCTCACAACCTTCCCTACTACCTCACAACCTTCCCTACTACCCTCACAACCTTCCCTACTACCTCACAACCTTCCCTACTACCTCACAACCTTCCCTACTACCCTCACAACCTTCCCTACTACCTCACAACCTTCCCTACTACCTCACAACCTTCCCTACTACCTCACAACCTTCCCTACTACCCTCACAACCTTCCCTACTACCTCACAACCTTCCCTACTACCCTCACAACCTTCCCTACTACCTCACAACCTTCCCTACTACCTCACAACCTTCCCTACTACCTCACAACCTTCCCTACTACCTCACAACCTTCCCTACTACCTCACAACCTTCCCTACTACCTCACAACCTTCCCTACTACCTCACAACCTTCCCTACTACCTCACAACCTTCCCTACTACCTCACAACCTTCCCTACTACCTCACAACCTTCCCTACTACCTCACAACCTTCCCTACTACCTCACAACCTTCCCTACTACCCTCACAACCTTCCCTACTACCTCACAACCTTCCCTACTACCTCACAACCTTCCCTACTACCTCACAACCTTCCCTACTACCTCACAACCTTCCCTACTACCTCACAACCTTCCCTACTACCTCACAACCTTCCCTACTACCTCACAACCTTCCCTACTACCTCACAACCTTCCCTACTACCTCACAACCTTCCCTACTACCTCACAACCTTCCCTACTACCTCACAACCTTCCCTACTACCTCACAACCTTCCCTACTACCTCACAACCTTCCCTACTACCTCACAACCTTCCCTACTACCTCACAACCTTCCCTACTACCTCACAACCTTCCCTACTACCTCACAACCTTCCCTACTACCTCACAACCTTCCCTACTACCTCACAACCTTCCCTACTACCCTCACAACCTTCCCTACTACCTCACAACCTTCCCTACTACCTCACAACCTTCCCTACTACCTCACAACCTTCCCTACTACCTCACAACCTTCCCTACTACCTCACAACCTTCCCTACTACCTCACAACCTTCCCTACTACCTCACAACCTTCCCTACTACCCTCACAACCTTCCCTACTACCTCACAACCTTCCCTACTACCTCACAACCTTCCCTACTACCTCACAACCTTCCCTACTACCCTCACAACCTTCCCTACTACCTCACAACCTTCCCTACTACCTCACAACCTTCCCTACTACCCTCACAACCTTCCCTACTACCTCACAACCTTCCCTACTACCCTCACAACCTTCCCTACTACCCTCACAACCTTCCCTACTACCTCACAACCTTCCCTACTACCCTCACAACCTTCCCTACTACCCTCACAACCTTCCCTACTACCTCACAACCTTCCCTACTACCCTCACAACCTTCCCTACTACCTCACAACCTTCCCTACTACCTCACAACCTTCCCTACTACCTCACAACCTTCCCTACTACCCTCACAACCTTCCCTACTACCTCACAACCTTCCCTACTACCTCACAACCTTCCCTACTACCTCACAACCTTCCCTACTACCTCACAACCTTCCCTACTACCTCACAACCTTCCCTACTACCTCACAACCTTCCCTACTACCTCACAACCTTCCCTACTACCTCACAACCTTCCCTACTACCTCACAACCTTCCCTACTACCTCACAACCTTCCCTACTACCCTCACAACCTTCCCTACTACCTCACAACCTTCCCTACTACCCTCACAACCTTCCCTACTACCTCACAACCTTCCCTACTACCTCACAACCTTCCCTACTACCTCACAACCTTCCCTACTACCTCACAACCTTCCCTACTACCTCACAACCTTCCCTACTACCCTCACAACCTTCCCTACTACCCTCACAACCTTCCCTACTACCTCACAACCTTCCCTACTACCCTCACAACCTTCCCTACTACCTCACAACCTTCCCTACTACCCTCACAACCTTCCCTACTACCTCACAACCTTCCCTACTACCTCACAACCTTCCCTACTACCTCACAACCTTCCCTACTACCTCACAACCTTCCCTACTACCTCACAACCTTCCCTACTACCCTCACAACCTTCCCTACTACCTCACAACCTTCCCTACTACCTCACAACCTTCCCTACTACCTCACAACCTTCCCTACTACCTCACAACCTTCCCTACTACCTCACAACCTTCCCTACTACCTCACAACCTTCCCTACTACCTCACAACCTTCCCTACTACCTCACAACCTTCCCTACTACCTCACAACCTTCCCTACTACCCTCACAACCTTCCCTACTACCTCACAACCTTCCCTACTACCTCACAACCTTCCCTACTACCTCACAACCTTCCCTACTACCTCACAACCTTCCCTACTACCTCACAACCTTCCCTACTACCTCACAACCTTCCCTACTACCCTCACAACCTTCCCTACTACCTCACAACCTTCCCTACTACCTCACAACCTTCCCTACTACCTCACAACCTTCCCTACTACCCTCACAACCTTCCCTACTACCTCACAACCTTCCCTACTACCCTCACAACCTTCCCTACTACCTCACAACCTTCCCTACTACCTCACAACCTTCCCTACTACCTCACAACCTTCCCTACTACCTCACAACCTTCCCTACTACCTCACAACCTTCCCTACTACCTCACAACCTTCCCTACTACCCTCACAACCTTCCCTACTACCCTCACAACCTTCCCTACTACCTCACAACCTTCCCTACTACCCTCACAACCTTCCCTACTACCTCACAACCTTCCCTACTACCTCACAACCTTCCCTACTACCTCACAACCTTCCCTACTACCCTCACAACCTTCCCTACTACCTCACAACCTTCCCTACTACCTCACAACCTTCCCTACTACCTCACAACCTTCCCTACTACCTCACAACCTTCCCTACTACCTCACAACCTTCCCTACTACCCTCACAACCTTCCCTACTACCTCACAACCTTCCCTACTACCTCACAACCTTCCCTACTACCTCACAACCTTCCCTACTACCTCACAACCTTCCCTACTACCTCACAACCTTCCCTACTACCTCACAACCTTCCCTACTACCTCACAACCTTCCCTACTACCTCACAACCTTCCCTACTACCTCACAACCTTCCCTACTACCTCACAACCTTCCCTACTACCTCACAACCTTCCCTACTACCTCACAACCTTCCCTACTACCTCACAACCTTCCCTACTACCTCACAACCTTCCCTACTACCTCACAACCTTCCCTACTACCTCACAACCTTCCCTACTACCCTCACAACCTTCCCTACTACCTCACAACCTTCCCTACTACCTCACAACCTTCCCTACTACCTCACAACCTTCCCTACTACCTCACAACCTTCCCTACTACCTCACAACCTTCCCTACTACCTCACAACCTTCCCTACTACCTCACAACCTTCCCTACTACCTCACAACCTTCCCTACTACCTCACAACCTTCCCTACTACCTCACAACCTTCCCTACTACCTCACAACCTTCCCTACTACCTCACAACCTTCCCTACTACCTCACAACCTTCCCTACTACCCTCACAACCTTCCCTACTACCTCACAACCTTCCCTACTACCTCACAACCTTCCCTACTACCTCACAACCTTCCCTACTACCCTCACAACCTTCCCTACTACCTCACAACCTTCCCTACTACCCTCACAACCTTCCCTACTACCTCACAACCTTCCCTACTACCTCACAACCTTCCCTACTACCTCACAACCTTCCCTACTACCTCACAACCTTCCCTACTACCTCACAACCTTCCCTACTACCTCACAACCTTCCCTACTACCTCACAACCTTCCCTACTACCCTCACAACCTTCCCTACTACCTCACAACCTTCCCTACTACCTCACAACCTTCCCTACTACCTCACAACCTTCCCTACTACCTCACAACCTTCCCTACTACCTCACAACCTTCCCTACTACCTCACAACCTTCCCTACTACCCTCACAACCTTCCCTACTACCTCACAACCTTCCCTACTACCTCACAACCTTCCCTACTACCTCACAACCTTCCCTACTACCCTCACAACCTTCCCTACTACCCTCACAACCTTCCCTACTACCTCACAACCTTCCCTACTACCTCACAACCTTCCCTACTACCCTCACAACCTTCCCTACTACCCTCACAACCTTCCCTACTACCTCACAACCTTCCCTACTACCCTCACAACCTTCCCTACTACCTCACAACCTTCCCTACTACCTCACAACCTTCCCTACTACCTCACAACCTTCCCTACTACCTCACAACCTTCCCTACTACCCTCACAACCTTCCCTACTACCCTCACAACCTTCCCTACTACCTCACAACCTTCCCTACTACCTCACAACCTTCCCTACTACCTCACAACCTTCCTACTACCCTCACAACCTTCCCTACTACCTCACAACCTTCCCTACTACCCTCACAACCTTCCCTACTACCTCACAACCTTCCCTACTACCCTCACAACCTTCCCTACTACCTCACAACCTTCCCTACTACCCTCACAACCTTCCCTACTACCCTCACAACCTTCCCTACTACCTCACAACCTTCCCTACTACCCTCACAACCTTCCCTACTACCTCACAACCTTCCCTACTACCTCACAACCTTCCCTACTACCCTCACAACCTTCCCTACTACCCTCACAACCTTCCCTACTACCTCACAACCTTCCCTACTACCCTCACAACCTTCCCTACTACCCTCACAACCTTCCCTACTACCTCACAACCTTCCCTACTACCCTCACAACCTTCCCTACTACCTCACAACCTTCCCTACTACCCTCACAACCTTCCCTACTACCTCACAACCTTCCCTACTACCTCACAACCTTCCCTACTACCCCACAACCTTCCCTACTACCTCACAACCTTTTCACTACCTCACAACCTTCCCTACTACCTCACAACCTTCCCTACTACCTCACAACCTTTCCTACTACCTCACAACATTCCCTACTACCCTCACAACCTTCCCTACTACCTCACAACCTTCCCTACTACCTCACAACCTTCCCTACTACCTCACAACCTTCCCTACTACCTCACAACCTTCCCTACTAACCTCACAACCTTCCCTACTACCCTCACAACCTTCCCTACTACCTCACAACCTTCCCTACTACCTCACAACCTTCCCTACTACCTCACAACATTCCCTACTACCTCACAACCTTCCCTACTACCTCACAACCTTCCTACTACCCTCACAACCTTCCCTACTACCTCACAACCTTCCCTACTACCCTCACAACCTTCCCTACTACCCTCACAACCTTCCCTACTACCTCACAACCTTCCCTACTACCCTCACAACCTTCCCTACTACCTCACAACCTTCCCTACTACCTCACAACCTTCCCTACTACCTCACAACCTTCCCTACTACCTCACAACATTCCCTACTACCTCACAACCTTCCCTACTACCTCACAACCTTCCCTACTACCTCACAACCTTTTCACTACCTCACAACCTTCCCTACTACCTCACAACCATAC
>NC_091187.1:2091960-2195756 GCF_040958095.1 Procambarus clarkii | reverse complement strand
GGTATAATAATTGGGCTCAGCAATGAAGGAAAAGATTGACAATAAAGGTGTCCTCTTGCTCGACAATGACGAGTACCACAGTTTTACGGGTGAGAGGGTTTGCCTCCCCAAAAACCCGGTGTCTAAACAGAAGAAAACATCTGAAAGAATAATCAAGAATTGCAAAACGTCACAAGGAAATAGCAATTAAACAGGAGAATTGGGAAGGAAAAATTAAACTTAGTAGGAAAAAGCATTCAGCACAATTAGCGAAGATGGCAGCAAGAGCATTATGCTTCAAAAGGACAGAGGACACTGTCCCATGGAGCATCACACTCTAGCATCCGCCAACCAAGCCCCCTCATGATGGCAACGGGCTGGAAAGGGAGGGGGGAATGAGAAAGACGAGAGGGTGAAGAATACTGCCCAGTGTAACACCAGTGTTAATAGGTAGAGTGGGTGAATTGGAATCATTCACAGAGACATACTGGAGCCTGTCACAAACGTAAGACTCTAGGTATTGGAGGGATTAACTTCTTACTCCGAAATGTTGTAATTTAAGAAAGTTAATGTGTTAACAGTGTAAAAGTCTTAATGTAGGTCAACAAATAAATGAACAAGGGTACTCATTTCTTCCAAGAGCTGCACATATAAAGTTAATCATACTAATTGGTGCATGATTGGTCCTGTTTTGGGCCTGAAGCCATTATAGTAAGAACTAAGTAATTTTGTTTTGCTAAATGAGAGAGGTGGTGGCACTGCTCTTTACTACCACCAAGAACTAACATGCTTAAAAGAAATTAGAACTAGAGACTGCTATGGGGAGTATATCTTCGCCAGCTTCAGAGTCAAGGGTGCCGAGTCTGTCCTGTCTGTGGGTGCAGTTTATAGAATTCCTAACACTGATGTGTCCGAATTCAACTCAAACCTTAGAAATCTAATACTTGATAACAGACTGAACAAAAACCACCTAATTATTGCAGGGGACTTTAATATTGACCTCTGCGAGCCAGAACACCCTACTACTGTTAGCTTCCTCAACTGTATGAACTCCTGCTTCCTCATACCCTTAATCACTAGACCTACTAGAATCACTGATAGCACTGCCACGACTCTAGATCACATCTGGACAAACATAACCTCTCCGCTTACTTCAGGTATAATCACCGATAGCACTACAGACCATTACCCCACATTTCTCTTAACTAACATTAGCAAACCACCTCTTGAGTCAAGAGAGATACGTTTTAGACTACACAATGAAACTGCTATAGACAATTTTATAACTGCTACTGATAATGTCAACTGGGAGTCCGAGTTAGGTAACATAGAGGACATCAACCTAGCAGTTCAATCTTTTCTTCAAAAAACTCTTAGCCTTTATAATACCCACTGTCCTATGCTTACAAAACAAGTCACAACCAAAAGGCTTAACAATCCCTGGCTTACAAAGGGAATACTTAAATCTATTAATAAAAAACATTACCTTGAGAAGAAGTATAGGTTAGGAATTGTCTCCAAAGAATTCTCAAAGAATTACTCATTATTGCTATCTAAGATAATTAGACGAGCCAAAACTAAATACTACGAAGATAAATTTACCCAAATAAAGAGCAACATTAAACAAACTTGGAGAACAATTTCACAAATATTGGGATCAAAGAAGTCTATAAATAACAAACCAACACTCCTGTCTAATAACGATGGTCAGCTTTCAGCCTCTGATTCTGCTATTGAGTTCAATAGGTTCTTCTCTTCCATTGGTTCATCCCTTGTTAATGATATTCCATCTTCCAGTACTGACATTAAGGACTATCTTACAGGTAACTATCCACAGTCTCTGTACCTAAAGCCTATTAATTCCACTGACGTCAATGAGATAATCCTTTCCCTTAAAACCAAGTCTGGTGCCCTTGAGGAGGTACCAAATTTAATCTACAAAAAAGCCTCCAGATCTTTAGCCCCTGCTATTGCTTTGCTCTTCAACAAGTCACTTGAACTCCAAACCTTTCCAGATATTCTAAAAAAAGCGAGAGTAATGCCTGTCCACAAATGTGGTGATCTCACAGATGTTAACAACTACAGACCTATATCAATCCTGCCAAACTTGTCAAAAAATTTTGAAA
The DNA here is from genome assembly GCF_040958095.1 of Procambarus clarkii. Lineage (NCBI taxonomy): Eukaryota > Metazoa > Arthropoda > Malacostraca > Decapoda > Cambaridae > Procambarus > Procambarus clarkii. The sequence continues at coordinate 2,193,651 of NC_091187.1, read as the reverse complement.
AACTAATCTATAAGCAGCTTTACTCATATCTAGCCAAACTCAATATACTTAGCCCTTGCCAATATGGCTTCAGGCCCAAAAAAAGCACTAACGATGCACTTATTAGTATGCTTAACTCGATTCATACAGCTCTTGATCAAAATGAGTTCCCTGTTGGGTTATTTGTGGACCTGCGTAAAGCTTTCGATACTGTCAACCACCAAAACCTTCTTCTTAAATTACATCATTATGGTGTCAGAGGACACTCCATACAATACCTCAAATCCTACCTTACTGACAGGCTCCAATGTGTTTCTGTGAATAATACAATTTCTCCCACACTACCCATCAACATTGGTGTTCCCCAGGGCAGCATACTTGGCCCTCTCCTCTTTCTCATCTACATTAATGACCTTCCAAATGCCTCCCAACACCTCAAACCAATTCTATTTGCTGATGACACAACCTTCATTTACTCCAGTCCTGATCCCCTTGCTCTAAATACCACAGTAAATACTGAGCTTAATAAAGTCCATCTGTGGCTAACTGCCAACAAACTCACCCTTAACATTGACAAAACTTTCTATATTCTGTTTGGCAATAAATCCTCTAATCAAATAAATCTCAAAATAAACAATACCCAAATTTGTAACAAATTAGATGGCAAATTCCTTGGCATTCTCATTGACCACAAGCTGAATTTCCAGGGACACATTCTAAACATATCAAAAAAAGTTTAAAAAACTGTGGGCATTCTTTCTAAGATCAGATATTATGTACCACGCCCTGCCCTGGTGACTCTCTATTACTCCCTTATCTATCCATATCTCAACTATGGTATTTGTGCTTGGGGCTCTACTACCCAAAATCACTTACGTCCTCTAATTACTCAACACAAAGCTGCTATTAGGACAATATTTAACTCTGGCCCCAGATATCACTCGGTACCCCTACTCAAATCTCTGAATATGTTAGATATTAAGTCACTGCACATTCTCTCATGTGTATTATACATATATAAAACGCTGAACTGTAATGCCAATCCTGACCTCAAAAGCTTCATAGAAGGTTGTAACAGAACCCATGAGCACCACACCAGAAATAAATACAGTTTTGATATTCCTAGAGTACGACTAAATCAAACCAGAAATGCTCTACAAATCAAGGGGCCCAGAATGTGGAATGACCTTCCCAACCATGTTAAAGACTACCTCTCTCAACCAGTTTAAACCGTGCCGATCCAACCCAACCTCCAATTGGACGTAAGAGGGAACGAAGGGCACAGTATGTTCTGTGCCAGAGCCTGTACGAGAAGGATCGTTCAAAAGCTGCTGCGCGCGTCCTTTCCGGAGACTGGAAGGTTACCCCCACGGAGGTGGAACCAGCCCGTCTCTTTCCATTCTGGGAAGCACTATTCTCTAGACCCACATCGCCGGACCGCCGCCCAATTCGTGACCGTGATCCGGTTAATCAGCAACTAGGGAACCCAATAACACCAGAGGAAATCCTTGTTGCTCTCAAGGCAAGTAGCAGTGCTGCTCCTGGCCCAGACGGTATCACTATACGTTTACTTAAAGCTATACCAATCAGAGTGTTTGCAAAACTGTTTAATCTGTGGTTGGTAAACGAATCCCTGCCACATCCGTTTCGCAAGAACAAAACGGTGCTTATACCTAAGAAACCTAACCCAGACTCTCCTTCCCATTATCGCCCCATAACGATGTCATCAACGATAGTAAGGCTGTTCCATAAGATTCTGAGCAGCAGGCTCTCTGAGGCAGTCAGGATCGACAGGCGGCAGAAGGCATTCATCCCCGTTGACGGATGCCCTGAAAACCTGGTGATCCTGGATGCCCTCCTTGCTGAGGCTCGTGCGCTTAAACACAACACGCACCTAGCGTTTCTGGATATGGAGAAGGCTTTGATAGCGTCTCCCATCCGGCCATCCACCGGGCCATGAAACGTAAAGGCATTCCAAAGCCTTTAAGGACATATATCATGTCGGGCTATGACAGGTCCTCAACCATTATAACCAGCCAAGGTGAGAAGTCGAAGGACATCCTGATCACTAGGGGGGTGAAACAGGGTGACCCCCTGTCTCCATTTCTTTTCAACCTAATAATTGATGAGGCAATTACTAAGGCTAAAGACCTGGGGCTAGGGGTTGGTCTGGGCGGCGAAAAGGTGTCAGCGCTGGCGTTCGCCGACGACCTGGTTGTGGCAGCGGAAACGGCTGCCGGACTACAGACACTCATAACCAGTATTTGCCGCACGCTGCGCGGCTCTGGTCTCAAAGTAAACGCCGCAAAATGCCGGACGCTGAGCATAGCGATTGATGCGCATCGAAAGACATGGCATGTCCCCACCAGGAAGGCATATTATGTCGGAGACGATGCGATCGGTACTATGAGTGTGGCGGACGAGTACAAGTACTTAGGGATACTGATCGGGGCCGGGGGCAGACGCTTATCCTATGGTTCCCTGTTTGAGGACGGCCTGACCAACATCACCAAGGCGCCGCTCAAACCCCAACAGAGGTTATACCTACTGAAGCACCACCTAATCCCCAAGATGAACCACCGCCTTGTCCTCGGACACGTGGCTAAAACGGAGCTGGCGAGGTTGGACCGGCGGCTGCGACACGCCACTCGTGGCTGGCTGCGGCTGCCCCATGACACCCCCAACGCATTTATCCACGCCGACGTCAAGGACGGTGGACTAGGGATACCCGACTTTGCCACATCGATCCGGCTACAAAAGAACAAGCGGCTCGTGGCGCTGACTGGATCAGCGGACCCAGTGTTGGTGGCAGCGGCTCTCCTACCCGCATTCCAAGCAAGAATGCGCCGGTGGGTAGACCCGACCACGGCCGCTGGAACGCCATCCAGCAGGACGACCGAGTGCGCTAGAAGATGGAAGGCAAAACTGTACAGCATGGTCAACGGCGCCGGCCTCGCTTCCTCTTGTGAGGTCCCATCCTGTCACAAGTGGGTTGTGTCCGGTACCCGTTTGCTAAGCGGAGGAGATTTTGCCCACGCCGTCCAAATTAGGGCAAACGCTGTAGCCACGCCGTCTAGGGCGGCTAGGGGTAGACCCGAGGCTTCTGGTCTCTGTGACGCTTGTCAGAAACCAGGAACCCTGGGCCACATATCCCAGGCCTGCCATAAGACACACGGGGCTCGGGTGAAACGTCACGACGACATCACCCGGTTCGTAGCTGGCCGATTGCGGCAAAGAGGCTTTGAGGTGGAGCGCGAGGTCCGTATACCAGATGGAGGGACCTTCTGCAAGCCAGATATTATAGCTTGCAAAGGTGATGAGGCCTTCATATTAGACACCCAGGTCTCAGCTGATAACTTCCCACTCTCCCGTCCACATCAGAGCAAGTGCGACAAATACGGCACCCCCGAGATCCTGCAGAAGGTCCGGGAGTATACCGGTAAGCCTACAGTATCCGCCTCCTCAATAACCCTTAATTGGAGAGGTGGATGGTGCAAGGAGAGTGCGCGTGGTCTACAAGGTATGGGTCTCCCCAAGAGCGACCTCGAGATTTGCTCCGTGAAGGCCCTGACCTGGACCTATTCTATATACAGAATATGGTCCAAGGCCACGTCAAGGGGCAGGCCTCCCTAGCCCCGGGATCACTGTGCACAGGGTGCATAAGGGTAACTATAGTCACGCTTAGGTGAACCGCAGCCAAGTCAGCTGGTAGCCAACTATCTAAGCAGTTTCGTCATCTGGAGTACCACTTCTCCTAATGGCGTCTCACAAGAGGGTGGATGACCTGGCAGAGCCCGCGAGTAGATAAGGCGGCGACCGGAGGGACCCCATGCGCATACATGATAACCCTCCCGCCCCCGGGGCCTAGTTAGGAGCATCCACTGTGTCTAGTTTTCCATGTATGCCGACGTCAAATCATCATCCCTGCCGATTGGGCAGCCTGCTGCTTTGGCCTTCAGCGTTTGTTTGTTCTTTTTTAAATGTTATACTGTGCACCCCTACCTATGTGTGCTGTGTCCCATATAGAAAAAACCAACTACAAAAGAATTTTCCATTAATGTTTTTGTTTATTTTCAGGTTATTATTATGTATTATTAGTATCATCTTAACTCTTGTGGGTGTGATGAGATCTGCCATATATGTTTATTTTAGTTTGTGTGTGTTAGGGTATTAGGTATGCTTAGGGGTCCGTCTCGCCATGCCCTGTGGCTGGGGGGATCGGGCTCCGAAGCTACATAAAAACCCTATACCCCCCTGAAGTGGCAAGGGGAGTTAGGGGACAAAAAAAAATAAAACAAAGCTATACCTAATAAATTCCATGTAACCCACCTTACCCCTCTGTTGTCAACCCATGTATGTTTTTTGTTTTTTTGTTTTTCAAATCAACGCTGTTTGAATGTAATTTTCTGTAATAATTTGTAATTGTATTTGTGCTGCTTTTTCAACAATATTCCCCCTCTTTTACCTCTATTTTTTATATGTACTCATCACATCTTTTCTTTTTACCCATTAGTTTTAAGCTTTAGTCATTAATGTTTTTCCTGCCCGAAACGCTTTGCGTAATAGTGGCTTTAGGCATTGTATGTACTAGCTCTATCTATAAAGCCAACAAACTTTGTAAAATCTCTTTATGTATGTACCTTACCTAAATAAAAATTATTATTATTATTATTATATATATATATATATATATATATATATATATATATATATATATGTATATATATATATACAACTTTAGAACACTTTCCCACCAGGAGACTCGAACCCTAGCCAGCACAGAAGCCTTCCAGCAACTGGCATAACAGGTACGCCTTAACCCTCTGCACCACCGCTCAGACCCTTAAAAGAGATGGTAATTTCGGAGTATTTAAATACCCCAAAGATCAACACCTCCCAAGAGCACCAGAGCAAGTGAGGGGTCATTTAGACGTTAATTTCATCAAGTCCCTGTTAATATGGGAAGACACAGTGTATCTGCTTAAGGCACAACTCTCCTAAACACGAGAGTTAAGTATACAACTTTAGAACACTTTCCCACCAGGAGACTCGAACCCTAGCCAGCACAGAAGCCTTCCAGCAACTGGCATAACAGGTACGCCTTAACCCTCTGCACCACCGCTCAGACCCTTAAAAGAGATGGTAATTTCGGAGTATTTAAATACCCCAAAGATCAACACCTCCCAAGAGCACCAGAGCAAGTGAGGGGTCATTTAGACGTTAATTTCATCAAGTCCCTGTTAATATGGGAAGACACAGTGTCTCTGCTTAAGGCACAACTCTCCTAAACACGAGAGTTAAGTATACAACTTTAGAACACTTTCCCACCAGGAGACTCGAACCCTAGCCAGCACAGAAGCCTTCCAGCAACTGGCATAACAGGTACGCCTTAACCCTCTGCACCACCGCTCAGACCCTTAAAAGAGATGGTAATTTCGGAGTATTTAAATACCCCAAAGATCAACACCTCCCAAGAGCACCAGAGCAAGTGAGGGGTCATTTAGACGTTAATTTCATCAAGTCCCTGTTAATATGGGAAGACACAGTGTCTCTGCTTAAGGCACAACTCTCCTAAACACGAGAGTTAAGTATACATCTTTAGAACACTTTCCCACCAGGAGACTCGAACCCTAGCCAGCACAGAAGCCTTCCAGCAACTGGCATAACAGGTACGCCTTAACCCTCTGCACCACCGCTCAGACCCTTAAAAGAGATGGTAATTTCGGAGTATTTAAATACCCCAAAGATCAACACCTCCCAAGAGCACCAGAGCAAGTGAGGGGTCATTTAGACGTTAATTTCATCAAGTCCCTGTTAATATGGGAAGACACAGTGTCTCTGCTTAAGGCACAACTCTCCTAAACACGAGAGTTAAGTATACAACTTTAGAACACTTTCCCACCAGGAGACTCGAACCCTAGCCAGCACAGAAGCCTTCCAGCAACTGGCATAACAGGTACGCCTTAACCCTCTGCACCACCGCTCAGACCCTTAAAAGAGATGGTAATTTCGGAGTATTTAAATACCCCAAAGATCAACACCTCCCAAGAGCACCAGAGCAAGTGAGGGGTCATTTAGACGTTAATTTCATCAAGTCCCTGTTAATATGGGAAGACACAGTGTCTCTGCTTAAGGCACAACTCTCCTAAACACGAGAGTTAAGTATACAACTTTAGAACACTTTCCCACCAGGAGACTCGAACCCTAGCCAGCACAGAAGCCTTCCAGCAACTGGCATAACAGGTACGCCTTAACCCTCTGCACCACCGCTCAGACCCTTAAAAGAGATGGTAATTTCGGAGTATTTAAATACCCCAAAGATCAACACCTCCCAAGAGCACCAGAGCAAGTGAGGGGTCATTTAGACGTTAATTTCATCAAGTCCCTGTTAATATGGGAAGACACAGTGTCTCTGCTTAAGGCACAACTCTCCTAAACACGAGAGTTAAGTATACAACTTTAGAACACTTTCCCACCAGGAGACTCGAACCCTAGCCAGCACAGAAGCCTTCCAGCAACTGGCATAACAGGTACGCCTTAACCCTCTGCACCACCGCTCAGACCCTTAAAAGAGATGGTAATTTCGGAGTATTTAAATACCCCAAAGATCAACACCTCCCAAGAGCACCAGAGCAAGTGAGGGGTCATAGCAGAGACACTGTGTCTTCCCATATTAACAGGGACTTGATGAAATTAACGTCTAAATGACCCCTCACTTGCTCTGGTGCTCTTGGGAGGTGTTGATCTTTGGGGTATTTAAATACTCCGAAATTACCATCTCTTTTAAGGGTCTGAGTGGTGGTGCAGAGGGTTAAGGCGTACCTGTTATGCCAGTTGCTGGAAGGCTTCTGTGCTGGCTAGGGTTCGAGTCTCCTGGTGGGAAAGTGTTCTAAAGTTGTATACTTAACTCTCGTGTTTAGGAGAGTTGTGCCTTAAGCAGAGACACTGTGTCTTCCCATATTAACAGGGACTTGATGAAATTAACGTCTAAATGACCCCTCACTTGCTCTGGTGCTCTTGGGAGGTGTTGATCTTTGGGGTATTTAAATACTCCGAAATTACCATCTCTTTTAAGGGTCTGAGCGGTGGTGCAGAGGGTTAAGGCGTACCTGTTATGCCAGTTGCTGGAAGGCTTCTGTGCTGGCTAGGGTTCGAGTCTCCTGGTGGGAAAGTGTTCTAAAGTTGTATACTTAACTCTCGTGTTTAGGAGAGTTGTGCCTTAAGCAGAGACACTGTGTCTTCCCATATTAACAGGGACTTGATGAAATTAACGTCTAAATGACCCCTCACTTGCTCTGGTGCTCTTGGGAGGTGTTGATCTTTGGGGTATTTAAATACTCCGAAATTACCATCTCTTTTAAGGGTCTGAGCGGTGGTGCAGAGGGTTAAGGCGTACCTGTTATGCCAGTTGCTGGAAGGCTTCTGTGCTGGCTAGGGTTCGAGTCTCCTGGTGGGAAAGTGTTCTAAAGTTGTATACTTAACTCTCGTGTTTAGGAGAGTTGTGCCTTAAGCAGAGACACTGTGTCTTCCCATATTAACAGGGACTTGATGAAATTAACGTCTAAATGACCCCTCACTTGCTCTGGTGCTCTTGGGAGGTGTTGATCTTTGGGGTATTTAAATACTCCGAAATTACCATCTCTTTTAAGGGTCTGAGCGGTGGTGCAGAGGGTTAAGGCGTACCTGTTATGCCAGTTGCTGGAAGGCTTCTGTGCTGGCTAGGGTTCGAGTCTCCTGGTGGGAAAGTGTTCTAAAGTTGTATACTTAACTCTCGTGTTTAGGAGAGTTGTGCCTTAAGCAGAGACACTGTGTCTTCACATATTAACAGGGACTTGATGAAATTAACGTCTAAATGACCCCTCACTTGCTCTGGTGCTCTTGGGAGGTGTTGATCTTTGGGGTATTTAAATACTCCGAAATTACCATCTCTTTTAAGGGTCTGAGCGGTGGTGCAGAGGGTTAAGGCGTACCTGTTATGCCAGTTGCTGGAAGGCTTCTGTGCTGGCTAGGGTTCGAGTCTCCTGGTGGGAAAGTGTTCTAAAGTTGTATACTTAACTCTCGTGTTTAGGAGAGTTGTGCCTTAAGCAGAGACACTGTGTCTTCCCATATTAACAGGGACTTGATGAAATTAACGTCTAAATGACCCCTCACTTGCTCTGGTGCTCTTGGGAGGTGTTGATCTTTGGGGTATTTAAATACTCCGAAATTACCATCTCTTTTAAGGGTCTGAGCGGTGGTGCAGAGGGTTAAGGCGTACCTGTTATGCCAGTTGCTGGAAGGCTTCTGTGCTGGCTAGGGTTCGAGTCTCCTGGTGGGAAAGTGTTCTAAAGTTGTATACTTAACTCTCGTGTTTAGGAGAGTTGTGCCTTAAGCAGAGACACTGTGTCTTCCCATATTAACAGGGACTTGATGAAATTAACGTCTAAATGACCCCTCACTTGCTCTGGTGCTCTTGGGAGGTGTTGATCTTTGGGGTAATTTAAATACTCCGAAATTACCATCTCTTTTAAGGGTCTGAGCGGTGGTGCAGAGGGTTAAGGCGTACCTGTTATGCCAGTTGCTGGAAGGCTTCTGTGCTGGCTAGGGTTCGAGTCTCCTGGTGGGAAAGTGTTCTAAGTTGTATACTTAACTCTCGTGTTTAGGAGAGTTGTGCCTTAAGCAGAGACACTGTGTCTTCCCATATTAACAGGGACTTGATGAAATTAACGTCTAAATGACCCCTCACTTGCTCTGGTGCTCTTGGGAGGTGTTGATCTTTGGGGTATTTAAATACTCCGAAATTACCATCTCTTTTAAGGGTCTGAGCGGTGGTTGCAGAGGGTTAAGGCGTACCTGTTATGCCAGTTGCTGGAAGGCTTCTGTGCTGGCTAGGGTTCGAGTCTCCTGGTGGGAAAGTGTTCTAAAAGTTGTATACTTAACTCTCGTGTTTAGGAGAGTTGTGCCATATATATATATATATATTGTCGGGGGTCTACAGCTTGTGAGGGGGCGAGTACAGTATATAAGATATCCTAGTACATTATCCTGGAGCGAACTGCGGCCCGGACGGCAATCCTCAGGGTCGCTAACCTCCCTTTCTGGAGGAGCCAATCTGCAAGTCCTTCGCACATACTATGTACAGGCAGTCAGATCAGTGATCGATTATGTCGCACCTGCACTCACAAATTTATCACACCAACAGTGGAAAAAGCTTGAAGTTGCCCAAAACAATGCTATGAGAGCCGCACTGGGAGCCCCCATGTGGACCAGGCTTAAAACTCTTAGACTGGAGATGGGTTTGCCCTCTCTACAAGAAAGAATATCATTAAGGACAGCTACAATTGTCAGTAAGATAATTATTTCTTCTGATCCAATCCCAGTACGGCAGGCCTTGGTGGTTGGACTAGGCCCAAAACAATGGAAACTCTTGGGTTGCAAGAGCAGGAAAAGGCGTAAACAGACTACATTTAAAAAGCATGATTCTTGATAGAGAGGGTGATCATCCACACCCAAATTACACTCCTTCCACACCGTGGGAAGAACCTACTTTCAAAAATAGTAATAGAAAGTCTCCCAATGAAAAAGGCTGCCTATGAGCTGACAATCCTAAGGCGCATAATAGAAGAGCAAATGTATAGCATAGCAGTAGCAGGAGCCACCCACATCTTCACAGACCGATCGGTGGACACAGAATATGAGAGTCCTGGCGCTGCTCTTTTCACGGCCAGCGTACAGGCATATTGGAGACTGGGGGGACTAGTATCATCAACCCAAACTGAAGCTGTTTGCCATACAACAGGCATTCGCATACGTGATTGCACAAAACACTCAAAATGCAATCATACACACAGACTGAAAAGCTGCATTTCAAATACTAGGACAAAAACAGTGGAAAAATAATGTGGAAATAATTACCACCATTTTGTATCTTGGAGCAGTCGCTAAAGGCAAAGGACTCAACATAACCTTAAACTGGATCCCATCCCATATTGGAATCCCATTAAATGAAAAAGCTGATGAAATTGCCAAATTTGCAACTTGTCATCCAATGATACATAAAACAATTCAACCCAGCCTAGAGAAACATAAAAAACATGATCACCAAAAAACTCACATCTCAACAAAGCCTATCTACACCAGAGAATAGCTGAAGGTTCGCCCTCTGCAACATGGTATCTTCAGGCAACCAAATTAGAAAGGTTAAATATCCCAAAAGGAATCCACAGGGAAATAGCAGTTAGATTATATAGACTACGTCTAGGTTACAGATGCAACTGGGAGAATGGTGAACCCCGACAGAGAATGTGCATCTTCTGCCAAACTGTCACAGAAAAACCATTACTTCACTCTCTTCTGGAATGTGAAGCAACCAATGACATTAGAAGAGCTTTAAGAGTTCCTGAATCATGCAGTGGCCACCCTGAAGCCATCAACACAGCCACTCTCCTGGTCAACAAAGGTGTCCAGCAGCTGGACACCCTCATAAAGACTGTGAAGCAGTATCCTCCCCCGCGATAACAGCTTGATGGTTAAATGCAACCTCAGAATACTGAGAAAATAAAAATTGTACCACTTATGGGCTATTCATGCCCGTGCCATCTCTTGGGTGGCTTAATCTTCATCAATCAATCAATCAATCATTATCCTGGCAACAGTCGCCAACGTCGGGGTGTCTCTCTCTCTACATGGACACCACTCAGGAGTATTAGCGATAACTGTTACTCAGCGTAGCCCTGCAGGTCTTCACTCAATCCTCGCAGCGCCACTTTTCGCCAGGAGAGTATCCCAGTCAATCTCCAACCGGCCTTCATAGTCAAAGATGAGTGGGAACACAGTTTGCTCTCTCCCAACCGTGTGCCGCCCCGACAAGGGCTCTACTATTAACTGCAAGGTCGCCAACTGGTGTTTCCCGTGTCCAGTAACACGTCAGTGGTATTGTGGAATTGTGGTACTAGTGGCAAAGCTCGATCATTACATCTGGTCACAGGCAAGTATATGTCTCTAATATTCTCACTCTTTGGAACTGTTCTATAGCAACAAGATATATGGAGGGATAATATAAACACAAAGGTATTTTGTATTTTACTTAAAACATTTGAAGGTATGATATTCTTATCAACAACGAGGCATCAAGTACATGCAGAAAGTCACTCTCTCTTCATAAAACTGGGATTCAACAAGAGGGCAACATTCCCCCTCGTGTCAATGTCAAAATCAGCTGAGCGGCTCCCCCTCACCGTGCGAATGTTGCTGTACTTGATTCTTTGGGCGTGAAGCGCTTGTTTCTTTAAATTCGTAGGGATCACTATGTTTATCACCAACACAATGTTTACTATAATGGCATAAACGCTGCTGATCACTGCACTAGCCTTAATGCCCACTAATTCATTCCAGTAGAAGTTAACACTGTAGCTCAAAGTAAGGCATTGAACACCATATATCACAGTAATGACAATAAACGTAATAAGACACTGCACAGTCCTTCAACACCGTAATTCACTTAAATGGCAATGACACAGAAAAAATGTACACATGAAAAGTTATTCAAATCAATCAAATCAAATGTTTATTTAGGTAAGGTACATACAGACAAGAGATTTTACAAAGAGTGATGGATTATAGTTAGGGCTAGTACATAAAATGCCTAAAGCCACTATTACGCAAAGCGTTTCGGTCATGAAAAACTTATATGACTAAAGCTTAATACTAATTGAGCATAAAAAGTAAAATGAAAACATGGAATGAAAACAGCTGAAAAAGCAGAACAAATACAATTCTGTCAATATACAGCGCTCTTTAAAAAAAACAGACATTGGTTGACAATAGAGGGGTAAGGTAGGTTACAGGGAATTTATTAGGTATAGCTTCGTTTTTATCTTAAACTGGTTGAGAGAGGTACAGTCTTTAACATGGTTGGGAAGGTCATTCCACAATCTGGGTCCCTTGATTTGTAGAGCATTTCTAGTTTCATTAAGTCGTACTCTAGGAATATCAAAACTGTATTTATTTCTGGTGTGGTGCACATGGGTTCTGTTACAACCTTCTATGAAGTCTCCGTTGTGTAGTAGTGGTAAGACACTCGCCAGGCATTCCGCGAGCGCTATGTCATGGGTTCATATCCTGGCCGGGGAGGATTTACTGGGCGCAAATCCTTAACTGTAGCCTCTGTTTAACGCAACAGTAAAATGTGTATTTGGATGAAAAAATGATTCTTCGCGGCAGGGGATCGTATTCCAGGGACCTGCCCGAAAAAAAAAAGCAAGCTTTTGAGGTCAGGATTGGCATTACAGTTTAGCGTTTTATATATGTATAATACACATGAGAGAATGTGCAGTGACTTAATGTCTAACATATTCAGAGATTTGAGTAGGGGTACCGAGTGATGTCTGGGGCCAGAGTTGAATATTGTCCTAATAGCAGCTTTGTGTTGAGTAATTAGAGGACGTAAATGATTTTGCGTAGTAGAATCCCAAGCACAAATACCATAGTTGAGATATGGATAGATGAGGGAGTAATAGAGAGTCACCAGGGCAAGGCGGGGTACATAATATCTGATCTTAGAAAGAATGCCAACAGTTTTTGAAACTTTTTTTGATATATTTAGAATGTGTCCCTGGAAATTCAGCTTGTGGTCAATGAGAATGCCAAGGAATTTGCCATCTAATTTGTTACAAATTTGGGTATTGTTTATTTTGAGATTTATTTGATTAGAGGATTTATTGCCAAACAGAATATAGAAAATTTTGTTAATGTTAAGGGTGAGTTTGTTGGCAGTTAGCCAAAGATGGACTTTATTTAGCTCAGTATTTACTGTGGCATTTAGAGCAAGGGGGTCAGGACTGGAGTAAATGAAAGTTGTGTCGTCAAAAATAGAATTGGTTTGAGGTGTTGGGAGGCATTTGGAAGGTCATTAATGTAGATGAGAAAGAGGAGAGGGCCAAGTATGCTGCCCAGAGGAACACCAATGTTGATGGGTAGGGTGGGAGAAATGGAATTATTCACAGAAACATACTGGAGCCTGTCAGTAAGGTAGGATTTGAGGTATTGCTGGGAGTGTCCTCTGACTCCATAATGATGTAATTTAAGAAGAAGGTTTTGGTGGTTGACAGTGTCAAAAGCCTTACGCAGGTCCACAAATAACCCAACAGGGAACTCATTTTTATCAAGAGCTGAATGAATCGAGTTAAGCATACTAATAAGTGCATCGTTAGTGCTTTTTTTTAGGTCTGAAGCCATATTGGCAAGGGCTAAGTATATTGTGTTTAGCTAGATAAGAATAAGCTGCTTATATATTAGTTTTTCAAATATTTTTGACAAGTTTGGCAGGATTGATATAGGTCTGTAGTTGTTAACATCTGTGAGATCACCACATTTGTGGACAGGCGTTACTCTCGCTTTTTTTAGAATATCTGGAAAGGTTTGGAGTTCAAGTGACTTGTTGAGGAGCAATGCAATAGCAGGGGCTAAAGATCTGGGGGCTTTTTTGTAAATTAAAGTTGGTATCTCCTCAAGGGCACTAGACTTGGTTTCAAGGGAAAGGATTATCTCATTGACGTCAGTGGAATTAATAGGCTTTAGGTACAGAGACTGTGGATAGTTACCTGTAAGATAATCCTTAACGTCAGTACTGGAAGATGGAATATCATTTGCAAGGGATGACCCAATGGAAGAGAAGAACCTATTGAACTCAATAGCAAAATCTGACGCTGAAAGCTGACCATCGTTATTGGACAGGAGTGTTGGTTTGTTATTTAAAGTCTTCTTTGATCCCAATATTTGTGAAATTGTTCTCCAAGTTTTTTTAATGTTGCTCTTTATTTGGGTAAATTTATCTTCGTAGTATTTAGTTTTGGCTCGTCTAATTATCTTAGATACCAATAATGAGTAATTCTTTGAGAATTCTTTGGAGACAATTCCTAACCTATACTTCATCTCAAGGTCATGTTTTTTATTAATGGATTTAAGTATTTCCTTTGTAAACCAGGGATTGTTAAGCCTTTTGGTTGTGACTTGTTTTGTAAACATAGGACAGTAGGTGTTATAAAGGCTAAGAGTTTTTTGAAGAAAAGATTGCACTGCTAGGTTGATGTCCCCTATGTTACCTAACTCGGACTCCCAGTTGACATTATCAGCAGCAGTTATAAAATTGTCTATAGCAGTTTCATTGTGCAGCCTAAAACTTAACTCCCTTGACTCTAGAGGTGGTTTGCTAATGTTAGTTAAGAGAAATGTGGGGTAATGGTCTGTAGTGCTATCGATGATTATACCTGAAGTAAGCGGAGAGGTTATGTTTGTCCAGATGTGATCTAGAGTCGTAGCAGTACTATCAGTGATTCTAGTAGTTCTAGTGATTAAGGGTATGAGGAAGCAGGAATTCATACAGATGAGGAAGCTAACAGCAGTAGGGTGTTCAGGCTCGCAGAGGTCAATATTAAAGTCCCCTGCGATTATTAGATGGTTTTTGTTCAGTCTGTTATCGAGTATTAGATTTCTAAGGTTTGAGTTTAATTCGGACACATCAATGTTAGGAACTCTATAAACTGCACCAACAGACAGGACAGACTCGGCACCCTTGACTCTGAAGCTGGCGAAGATATACTCCCCACAGCAGTCTCTAGCTCTAATTTCTTTTAAGCATGTTAGTTCTTGGTGGTAGTAAAGAGCAGTGCCACCACCTCTCTGAAGTTGACGACAGTTGTGAATTGCCGATTAGTTAGGCATGTTAAAGAGTTGAGTAGTATCCTCTTTCAACCATGTTTCAGTAAGTATAACAAAAGATAATTTGTTGTCAATAGTTTCAATCAAGGCACTAACATCATCGAAGTGTTTACCTAGGGATCTAACGTTCAAGTTGATTACAGAGATATTGTGATTATGAGTTAATACATTGTTTACATCATGTGCTGCAAAATATCTGCAATTTAGATCATTAAAGTCATGATTGTCATAGATAGTGGATAAGAGGTTTAGTTCTGGGTCTATACTTGTCTGCGTAAATAAGCTGGTTGCAGGAAAACAAGGCAAGAAAGGCAAATTACAAAGTAGAATTAAGCTATAAAATAGGGAAAAATTTATAAACAATATTGTACAAAACAAACACAAAATGAACAACAAAAGAAAAAAAATGAGGTAGCTTACAAGGGGCTTACAGGGGTACAATGGAGTAAGGGAGTTTGGCGAGGCTAGGCAACCAAGGAAATAAATGAAATTAAGAAAAAAAACATATAAACATGGACTATACAAAGCAAAAGATATAGAAATACAAAACAAAGATATAAACAAGACTATACAATACAAAAACAAATTGAGCAAAAAAAAAAGAAAAAATGAGGTAGATTGCTTACAAGTACTCTCAGGTACACTGTAAGTAACAATTTGCAATTTGAGATGCAGGCAAAGCCAGGGGTACAATGGAGTAAAGGGAGAAAGGCGAGGTTAGGCAACCTAGGTAATAAATGAAATCAAAGAAAAAGTTGAATAATAAACATAGGCAAATTTAAGCTAATGATTATTAACTATAAATAGTTCAGTTATGACTGTATAATTAATAAGACCTGAAGAAATATTAATGCACTCAATTAATTATGTTCAGTAAATGACTAGTGAAGAGTAAGTTAAAAATTAAGTCAAAAAATGAAACAAGGTGACTTAGGATACCTAGCCCCACTAGTTGACAAGGGGTTAATTAAGTTAATTCATTGAGAGTGATAATATGGTGAGACAAACCACATTGGGAGAGGAAAGTGTTGAGGTTCTCTTCATTAGCAATTGTAAACATTTTGCCCTCTGCAGTCTTTCTCACCTTTATCAATCCATCTCTGACGCAGCACTGATGAATCGCATCTGGGTTTTGTTGACGGATTTGACGCAGGCGGTAGAGGAGTTCCTGTCTGTTCCTAGTCAAGCACTCGTTGATGTATAATCCCTTCCGTTGGGATGCAGCTGTCCGGACAAGATGGGATTTCATGAACTGGGAAGTCAGCTTCAGGCGAATTTTCCGCTGGTTTTGACCTGATGGATTCCTTTTGCCTACTCTGTAGGCAGCAATAATGTCAGTTTTTGTTTAGAATGACCTGCAATTCGTTTTTTATGAGAGCCTGAGCTATTTCGACACACTTTTCACCTTCACGTTCCACAGGTATATCTTGGGACGACACAATAACAGAGTCTAGCAGCTTTTGTTGGTCTTGTTCTTCCTGAGATCGGAACGTTGGGCGGATAATGTACTGATACATGCAGTCATTTTGCTGAGAGCTTCCTCCTGTTTTTTTTATGGCTTCATCAGTTTTCAGAAGATTGTTTTCCTCACGGAGATCATTCAAGTCATGCTGGAGTTGATCTTGGCTAGCCTTAAAGTTTCTAATATCCTCACGGAGGAGGGTTATTTCTTGTTGTTGATGTTGGAGATTCGCGGGGTTCGCTAGATTCTCATTTTGAAGACTCAAGATGATAGCATTTTGAGACTCGAGGACTAGGCACAACTTTTTGAACCACTGATTCTCGGTCCAGTTAGGGAAATCCAGTGAGGGACCGGAAGCTCGCTTGAATTGCGTAAACTGGGATGTTAGAGTGTTAATAGGAGAGGATTGAGAGGACACCGCTCCCTTATTTATTTATTTATTTATTTATTTATTTATTTATTTATGCATATACAAGAATGTACATAAGGAATGTGAGGATACAAATATGGTAATTACAGTCTTGTAAAGCCACTAGCACGCGCAGCGTTTCGGGCAGGTCCTTAATCTAAGAAAATTTTAAGGAGGTAAATACTTGCAAAATTTATAGACAAAAAAAATGATAACAGATTACATGGAATGAAAAAAAAAGATGAGAGAAAATTATAGGTACAGTATATTAAAGCACATAGGTAGCTATGATTGATTGCAATGACAGCTTAAAATGGTAGTTGACAACAAATTGGTAGGCACAATACAGCAGAAACAATATAAGATTGATTGCAATGACAGCTTGAATGGTAGTTGACAAAAATTGGTAGTCACAATACAGCATATGGCTAGCACATAAAAGAAGACAGCAATGAACACAATGATAAGGGTGTTTGATATTACATAAAAATTAGGAGATTGGGTAACACTAGGTACAGAGCAAATTTAAAGCTCAGTGTAGGAAACTAAATAGATGAAGTTAGGTACTTTTTGGTTTTGCTTTTAAATAAGGCAAAAGTTTTACAGTTTTTCAATTCACTAGGGAGTGAGTTCCATAGACTAGGTCCCTTAATTTGCATAGAGTGTTTACACAGATTAAATTTGACCCTGGGGATATCAAAGAGATATTTATTTCTGGTGTGGTGATAATGGGTCCTATTACATCTGTCCAGGGAGAGTTTCAGAGCATGGTTTGCATTTAAGAACAGGGTTTTGTAAATGTAGTTGACACAAGAGAATGTGTGGAGGGAGTTAATATTTAGCAAGTTTAGGGATTTAAACAAGGGAGCTGAGTGTTGTCTGAAAGCAGAGTTAGTTATTATTCTGATAGCAGATTTTTGCTGTGTGATGATGGGCTTAAGGTGGTTTGCAGTGGTAGACCCCCATGCACAGATACCATAATTAAGATAGGGGTAGATTAGTGCATAATATAGTGAGAGGAGAGCAGAGTTAGGAACATAATATCTGATTTTGGAGAGTATACCAACTGTCTTAGAGACTTTCTTAGTTATGTGTTGAATGTGGGTGCTGAAGTTGAGTCTCTTGTCTAGGAATAGGCCAAGAAACTTGCCATCATTTTTATTACTGATGCTAATGTTGTCTATCTGTAGCTGAATTGCATTTGATGATTTGCTTCCAAATAAGATGTAGTAAGTCTTTTCGATGTTTAATGTTAGTTTGTTCGTTGACATCCATAAGTGGACTTTTTTAAATTCATTATTCACAACATTATTTAGTGTATGTGGGTTGAGGTTTGAGTAGATAAGGGTAGTATCGTCGGCAAACAATATAGGTTTGAGAATATTAGAGACATTAGGCAGATCGTTTATATATATAAGAAATAGAAGAGGTCCTAAGATGCTGCCCTGTGGCACTCCAACGGTAATTGGTAGAGTGGAAGAAGTTGTATCATTGATGGTTACATATTGGTGTCTGTCACTAAGATAGGATCGGATGTAGTCAAGGGCAAGGCCTCGGATTCCATAATGCTGGAGTTTAAGTAAGAGGTAGTTGTGATTACCAGTATCAAAGGCTTTTCTTAGGTCAATGAAGAGTCCAATCGGAAACTCGTTTTTGTCAAGGGCTGAGTAGATAATGTCAAGGAGACTAATGATTGCATCATTGGTGCTCTTTTGGGACCGGAAGCCAAACTGGCAGGGGCTGAGTATGTCGAATTTTACGAGGTAGGAATAGAGCTGTTTGTAAATAATTTTTTCAAATATTTTTGATAGAATGGGTAGATTTGATATTGGTCTATAATTGTTTATGTCCGCCGGATTGCCTCCTTTATGGACTGGCGTTACTCTTGCTTTTTTGAGGATATCAGGGAAGGTGTGATACTCTATAGATTTGTTGAACAGTAGTGCTATGGGTGGGGCAAGGGCATGGGAGGCTCTCTTGTACACAATGGACGGAATTTCACTGGTGTTCCCTGCCTTGGTTTTTAGAGAATGTATGATGGACACAACATCTGCCGGGCTGATTGGTGAAAGGAGAAGAGAATTTGGATAGCTGCCTGAGAGATATGTGTTAATATGTGTCTGAGTCTGTGGGATTTTACTGGCAAGATTAGCACCAACCGATGAAAAGAAACTATTAAATTCATTTGCCATTTCTAAGTCAGTTGACGGTATACCCCCATCCTTGTAGAGTTTTATTTGGTTATGTGAGTGTTGTTTAGTTCCTAGGATACTAGAGATAGTTTTCCAAGTGCTTTTCATGTTGCCTTTTGCTTCATTGAATCTATTCACATAATATGCAAGTTTTGCCTTTCTTATGATACTGGTAAGCATTGATGAGTACCTTTTAGCTACTTCCTTTGAAACTAGGCCAATCCTAACTTTCTTTTCATATTCATGTTTCTTGTTGATTGAGTTGAGAATGCCACTTGTGAGCCATGGATTGTTTAATCTTTTGTCAGTTACTTGCTTGGTAAGAAGGGGACAATGAATGTTGTAGAGGCTTAGAGTTTTGGAGATGAAGAGATTAGCTAATGAATTTATATCATGGGTATTATTGAATTCAGAATCCCAGTTAATATTGTAAAGTGCCTCTGTAAGATTGTCTAAAGCTGATTCACTGTGTAGCCTAAATGAAAGTTTCTTGCTTTTTGGTGGTGTTATGTCCATGTTCGCTATGAGAAAGGTAGGATAGTGGTCAGTTGTTCTGTCGTAGATTATACCAGATACAAGGGGAGCTGTTATGTTTGTCCATATGTGGTCCAAGGTAGTGGCTGATGTTTGAGTGACTCGGGTAGGTTTGGTGATTGTGGGGATTAGCATACAGGAGTTCATGCTGTTAAGGAAATAGTCAACTTGAGAGCAATTTTGTTGACCCAGGTCAATATTAAAATCTCCTCCCAGAATGAAGTGGTTTTTGTTGAGATTGTTGTTTATAATAAGATTCCTTAGGTTGTCTGAGAAAGAAGCTATGTTAGTATTGGGAAATCTATAGATGGCTCCAATAGTCAAGGAAGATTTAAGGGATTTAATTGAAAACTGAGCAAAAGTATATTCACAGTAGTCATCTCTGTCACTAATAACACTGTTGCAGATAAATGTATCTCGGTAATATATAGCTGTGCCACCACCTTTTTTATTAGGCCTACAGTTATGAATGGCTTTATAACCAGCTAAGTTGTAGAGTTGGGTATAGTCTTTATTTAGCCAAGTTTCTGTTAAAATAATGAACGATAGGTTAGTATCTATTGCTGTGAGTAATGCATTTAAATCGTCAAAATGTTTACCAAGTGATCTAACATTTTGGTTATAAACTGATAGACAGGTGCTATTTTGAAGTTTGTTTTTAGCCTGGTGTGCTGTGAAATACTTGCAATAATGATGATCAATGTACTGGTTGGTGTAGATATGGGACAGAAGATTTTGATCAGGATCAATATCAGTGTGCATAGGATGCAGAGGGATCACGATACAAGATACACGATAAAGCAAAACACAAGAATAAAAGCAAATACAATAAAATAGTAACAATTTAGAAGTAAAATAAAGATCCAATAGATAGCCAGGGAGGACACAGAAGTTACATAAAATAAAAAAACAAAAAATCAGTAGAGACTGACAATATAAATGTAAAATAAAAAATAATAAGAAAAATGATAATCATAAAAAAAAATGATCTTGAAGATAATTAGCTTAGTAATGGTTAATTAACAGGGTAATAAAAAGCCCTAGGTTTAGTGACAAGGGGATTAACTAAGAACAAATAATTAAGAGTATAAAACAGGCAAAGATGACAAAAAACAAATAAAAAAATAAAAATAAAAATAAACACCTTTGGAAAGGAAAGGCAGAGCTTAAGTACACTTTGGCTGTATGTGAAACTACAAATTATGTTCTGGTTATTCAGCTGATATCCCACAGTCATCCAGGAAAGAAGTGAGGTGTGCTGCAGTGGTTATGACATAAGTTTTTCCAGAGTCAGTCTTCCTAGCTATTATTTTACCATCGCGCACAAAACAATGTTTAATAGCAGTGGATCTATTGCAAATTCCACGTAGTTTAAATAAGAGATTTTGTCTGAATCTGGTAAGACATTCGTTCACATAAACCTTGGATTTCATAGCGACTGCAGCAGTGATAAGGTCTGACTTGCGGGATCAGCTATCTAACTTCACCCTTATCTTTCTGTTGTTTGTACCAGATGATTTGGCACCCACTCTATAAGCTGACTTAATGTCTCTTGCTTCGATTGAATAATTCAACTTAGTACGCAATTCCTGGATCACGATGGCAGTACAGTCTTCTCTGTCAGTTTCATGGAGAAAATCCTGTGATGAGATGATGACAGAATCAAGGAGCTTAAGCTGGTCTGATTCGTCTTGGGTTGCAGTGTGTTGCTGTTGTAGGGAGTTAAAATGGTTCTCTAACTTTTGTAGCATCTCTTCTTGCTTCTTAGAGGTTTCTGCTGGTTTAAAGTTAGTAACCGAGATCTGAAGAGAGCTTAATTCCTGTTCGAGGTGGCCGACTCTGGCAGACAGATCTTGGTTAATCTTGTGCATGGCCAAAGCATCACTCTGAAGCTTCATTATCAGGTCCGACTGCTCTCGGATTATAGACTTTTGGTCGTCATGTATTTGAGTCAATAATCTGAGCCATGGATTATCAGCGAGACGCTTAAAGTCAGTACATGGGGAGGCAGCTCGTTTAAGTTGCTCCATATGGTTACATAACTGTCGTAAGGCTCGAGTCAGTGACGACGCTTCAATCAGCTGGGAAGGTTTGTTATTGTTGACGCAGGGAGGGTCGGTACTCCCCCCGGTAGCCCCTAAGGGGGAGACAGCCGCATTATTCCTGTTGCTAGCTTGGCTGGTTGGGTTCATCCTGATAGGTGTGCTATCATTCTTTACGGCCTTGCCGAGCTTAGAATTGTTTGGCATGGTAGCAGCAGAGATGTATGCAGCAGATGGGGTAGACTCGTTGATATGGCAGCAGCAAACGTCAGGTTAGCTTCCTCCAGGGAGCAACACTAATGAGGTCGAGATGAGCTAGTAGGTTAGGTTTTGTCGAATATTTCGGTCACATTTAGGTCACTGGGTACTTAGCTGCCTTCTGGGGTTGTTACATCATGTTAGGGATGTTGTGGGCTCAAAGAGCAACTGATAAAGTTGGAGGGGCAGCAGGGTCGTCAGGAGCGGATGAGCGTTCGAGCGTGAATCCCTAGGCGTGATATTGAGCCTCCTCCCTGGCTCAATAGGGAGGAGGGGAGGGCAGCACCGCCGCCACGGACCCCAGAGCTTCCAAACGTAGAAACACGAATGTTGTTAGAATTGGCCGGGATGGATGCCTTGTTAAGGGGTTTGTTGCCCTTATTTCCCTGCGCAGTCACATTTTTAGGAGACATGATTGGTTAGAATGGACTGGGGGTATATGTTGTGAAGAAACTTGCGTCAGGCAGCGCGGTGGCGGGCAGCATGCACTGATACTCACAGCCGTTGAGGATTGTTTTGAAATTTGTTTGAGATGGAATGAGTTGATTTTGGTTGGTTACTTTGGTTTTGCTATAACATGCTTGGACTCCATGTACTTAGCTGGCTGTGGGTGGCGGTCTACATTATCTGGCGGTAGTTTAAGGGCTGAAATACAGCTTAGAGTGAGGAGCGTAGCGTGCACTCAACCGCGTCAGACGACAGGCGGTTCTATATTCAACACACAAGCATATATATATATATATATATATATATATATATATATATATATATATATATATATATATATATATATATATATATATATATATATATGTCGTACCTAGTAGCCAGAATGCACTTCTCGGCCTACTATGCAAGGCCCGATTTGCCTAATAAGCCAAGTTTTCATGAATTAATTGTTTTTCGACTACCTAACCTACCTAACCTAACCTAATCTAGCTTTTTCGGCTACCTAACCTAACCTAACCTATAAAGATAGGTTAGGTTAGGTTAGGTAGGGTTGGTTAGGTTCGGTCATATATCTACGTTAATTTTAACTCCAATAAAAAAAAATTGACCTCATACATAATGAAATGGGTAGCTTTATCATTTCATAAGAAAAACATTACAGAAAATATATTAATTCAAGAAAGCTTGGCTTATTAGGCAAATCGGGCCTTGCATAGTAGGCTGAGAAGCGCATTCTGGCTACTAGGTACGACATATATATATATATATATATATATATATATATATATATATATATATATATATATATATATATATATATATATATATATATATATATATGTATATATATATATATTAGTATATTTTCGTAGCAGTCTTTCCTGTAGACATATATTATTAATATGACCGAAAAAGTAAGATTAATAATTCTAACACGAATTTTCTCAATCTTTCGTACATTTCTTTTCACTGTTGGAGGTAATTCAAAAATCAATTCTCCAAAATTCATTTTTATTTCTAGTCTGACGCGACACTTGAGCGCGTTTCGTAAAACTTATTACATTTTCAAAGACTTTACACATACAAGCCTGAATAGAACTTACATATCTCCGATTTGTTTATATCTACTTTTGAGTGAGGTGGATGGGGTGAGGTGGTATTTAATAGGGTATTAATTTCATCAACACAAGACGGAACACGAAACAATGGGTATTGAAATGGAAGTGATTGTAGAAAGCCTATTGGTCCATATTTCTTGATGCTTCTATATTGGAGCGGAGTCTTGAGGTGGGTAGAATATAGTTGTGCATTAATTAGCTGTTGATTGCTGGTGTTGACTTCTTAATGTGCAGAGCCTCGCAAATGTCAAGCCGTCTGCTATCGCTGTATCTATCGATGATTTCTGTGTTGTTTACTAGGATTTCTCTGGCGATGGTTTGGTTGTGGGAAGAGATTATATGTTCCTTAATGGAGCCCTGTTGCTTATGCATCGTTAAACGCCTAGAAAGAGATGTTGTTGTCTTGCCTATATACTGGTTTTTTTGGAGCTTACAGTCCCCAAGTGGGCATTTGAAGGCATAGACGACGTTGGTCTCTTTTAAAGCGTTCTGCTTTGTGTCTGGAGAGTTTCTCATGAGTAGGCTGGCCGTTTTTCTGGTTTTATAGTAAATCGTCAGTTGTATCCTCTGATTTTTGTCTGTAGGGATAACGTTTCTATTAACAA
Source organism: Procambarus clarkii (assembly GCF_040958095.1). Lineage (NCBI taxonomy): Eukaryota > Metazoa > Arthropoda > Malacostraca > Decapoda > Cambaridae > Procambarus > Procambarus clarkii. The sequence goes on along the minus strand of NC_091187.1, from coordinate 2,169,905 downwards.
TATCTTTCAGGACCCTTTCCTCCGTTTTATGAGCTGTGGAAAAGAAGTTCCTGTAAAATAGTCTAATAGGGGGTATAGGTGTTGTGTTGGTTGTCTCTTCAGAGGTTGCATGGCGTTTCACTTTCATTTTTATGATGTCTTCGATGAAACCATTGGAGAAGCCGTTGTTGACTAGGACCTGCCTTACCCTACAGAGTTCTTCGTCGACTTGCTTCCATTCTGAGCTGTGGCTGAGAGCACGGTCGACATATGCGTTAACAACACTCCTCTTGTACCTGTCTGGGCAGTCGCTGTTGGCATTTAGGCACATTCCTATGTTCGTTTCCTTAGTGTAGACTGCAGTGTGGAAACCTCCGCTCTTTTCCATGACTGTTACATCTAGAAAGGGCAGCTTCCCATCCTTTTCCATCTCGTAAGTGAAACGCAGCACGGAACTCTGCTCAAATGCCTCCTTCAGCTCCTGCAGATGTCTGACAACAGGTACCTGTGTAAAAATGTCGTCAACATACCTGCAGTATATGGCCGGTTTCAAGTTCATGTCGACTAAGACTTTTTGCTCGATGGTACCCATGTAGAAGTTTGCAAACAGGACACCTAGGGGAGAACCCATGGCGACCCCATCTACATGCTTATACATGTGCCCATCCGGGCTCAAGAAGGGTGCCTTTTTAGTACAATCAGTTTGTTGACCTTTGCTTTCAATTCGGCTGTAGCCGAATCTACATGTTAATAGAAACGTTATCCCTACAGACAAAAATCAGAGGATACAACTGACGATTTACTATAAAACCAGAAAAACGGACAGCCTACTCATGAGAAACTCTCCAGACACAAAGCAGAACGCTTTAAAAGAGACCAACATCGTCTATGCCTTCAAATGTCCTCTTGGAGACTGTAAGCTCCAAAAAGCCCAGTATATAGGCAAGACAACAACATCTCTTTCTAGGCGTTTAACGATGCATAAGCAACAGGGCTCCATTAAGGAACATATAATCTCTTCCCACAACCAAACCATCGCCAGAGAAATCCTAGTAAACAACACAGAAATCATCGATAGATACAGCGATAGCAGGCGGCTTGACGTTTGCGAGGCACTACACATCAAGAAATCAACACCAGCAATCAACAGCCAATTAATGCACAACTATATTCTACCCACCTCAAGACTCCGCTCCAATATAGAAGCATCAAGAAATATGGACCAATAGGCTTTCTACAAACACTTCTATTCAATACCCATTGTTTCGTGTTCTGTCTTGTGTTGATGAAATTAATACCCTATTAATGCCACCTCTTGTTCTGTCTTGTGTTGATGAAATTAATACTCTATTAATGCCACCTCACCCCATCCACCTCACTAAAATGTAGATATAAAATCGGAGATGCGTATGTTCTATTCAGTTGTGTATTTGTAAACTAAAGTCTTTGAAAATGTAATAAGTTTTACGAAACGCGCTCGTGTCGCGTCAGACTAGAAATCAAAATTAATTTTGGAGAATTGATTTTTGATTTACCTCCAACAGTGAAAAGAAATGTAGGAAAGATTGAGAAAATTCGTGTTAGAATTATTAATCTTACTTTTTCGGTCATATTTAATAATATATGTCTACAGGAAAGACTGGTACCAAAATATACTAATATTAAAGCGCACGACCCAGCAGCAAGGAATCAAGCCTTCACGATAAAATATCGCCAGGATCTGATTCGTAATCAGATATACAAGGCAGAGAATGAAATCAAAGACAACAAAACGCAACTACTTCATGCTACAAACGAGTGGAGAAATAGCAACATCGACGAAAGTATCTGTACCCGCATTGAACAACACCTCGACATCCTCACAGACCAACATCACCTCAGCACTGAAACAAGGATTATCAAGAAACTAACAACATTATATGGAGGACCTATGGCAATTCCACGACCAAGAGATGGCTTCCTGAACCTTGCAGGAATTAACCTCACTGAGGACCAAGTCACTCGCCTAAATCTGGGCATAAACTGTCATGTTATGTCCAGACCGAGTGAGATGGCCCGGAAAGTAGAGTTGGAAATTCTGTTGGACGACATATTCGACCTCGAGACACAAAAGAAGGTCACTACCAAAGATACCTTACAAGCAGAACTTATTGCAGAAGGAGGAAAGAATCGAGGCAATTACAGAAGCACCATACTGTCCCCCGAGCTCAAAGCGGCAGCTAAAAGCCTTCGTGAGAACAAGGAGATAGTTGTCAGGAGAGGTGACAAGTCGGCAATATATGTCAAACTTAAAAAAGACGAATATCTGGCGAAAATGAACATCATACTCTCTGACCAAACTAAGTTCCAAAGGGTAACGAAGGACACTACAGCCGAATTAAAAGCAAAGGTCAACAAACTGATCGAAACTGTGAACGCCAAGAAATCCGGACTCCACCTGCCAAAGATCATTGGGGAATATAAACCTGGATATGCGTATGGAAATGTCAAGACACACAAGCCTGGAAACCCACTTCGGCCAATCATTAGCCAGATACCCACACCCACGTACAGACTGGCGAAGCGACTCAATGGCCTGCTGACTCCTTATGTTCCCTGCGCCTTCAGCCTGAAGCCTCCAAAGGAATTTGTTGACTTACTGCGGGGCACACGGGCCACAGGGATAAGAGCCTCGTTGGACGTAGAATCGCTGTTTACCAACGTACCTGTGGACGAGACAATCGGGATGATAGCCGACAGAGTGTATCGTGATCCAGCCTGTACTCCTCTTGACATACCAGAAAATATTCTGAGGAAACTACTCCAAGCTTGTACTAAAGAGGCACCCATCTTGAGCCCGGATGGGCACATGTATAAGCAAGTAGATGGGGTCGCCATGGGTTCTCCCCTAGGTGTCCTGTTTGCAAACTTCTACATGGGTACCATCGAGCGAAAAGACTTAGTCGACATGAACTTGAAACCGGCCATATACTGCAGGTATGTTGACGACATTTTTACACAGGTACCTGATGTCAGACATCTGCAGGAGCTGAAGGAGGCATTTGAGCAGAGTTCCGTGCTGCGTTTCACTTACGAGATGGAAAAGGATGGGAAGCTGCCCTTTCTAGATGTAACAGTCATGGAAAAGAGCGGAGGTTTCCACACTCCAGTCTACACTAAGGAAACGAACATAGGAATGTGCCTAAATGCCAACAGCGACTGCCCAGACAGGTACAAGAGGAGTGTTGTTAACGCATATGTCGACCGTGCTCTCAGCCACAGCTCAGAATGGAAGCAAGTCGACGAAGAACTCTGTAGGGTAAGGCAGGTCCTAGTCAACAACGGTTTCTTCAATGGTTTTGTCGAAGACATCATAAGAAGGAAAGTGAAACGCCATGCAACCTCTGAAGAGACAACTAACACAACACCTATACCCCCTATTAGACTATTTTATGGGAACTTCTTTTCCACAGCTCATAAAACGGAGGAAAGGGTCCTGAAAGATATTGTTAATAGAAACGTTATCCCTACAGACAAAAATCAGAGGATACAACTGACGATTTACTATAAAACCAGAAAAACGGCCAGCCTACTCATGAGAAACTCTCCAGACACAAAACAGAACGCTTTAAAAGAGACTAACGTCGTCTATGCCTTCAAATGCCCTCTTGGAGACTGTAAGCTCCAAAAAAACCAGTATATAGGCAAGACAACAACATCTCTTTCTAGGCGTTTAACGATGCATAAGCAACAGGGCTCCATTAAGGAACATATAATCTCTTCCCACAACCAAACCATCGCCAGAGAAATCCTAGTAAACAACACAGAAATCATCGATAGATACAGCGATAGCAGGCGGCTTGACGTTTGCGAGGCACTACACATCAAGAAGTCAACACGATCAATCAACAGCCAATTAATGCACAACTATATTCTACCCACCTCAAGACTCCGCTCCAATATATAGAAGCATCAAGAAATATGGACCAATAGGCTTTCTACAAACACTTCTATTCAATACCCATTGTTTCGTGTTCTGTCTTGTGTTGATGAAATTAATACCCTATTAATGCCACCTCTTGTTCTGTCTTGTGTTGATGAAATTAATACCCTATTGATGCCACCTCACCCCATCCACCTCACTAAAATGTAGATATAAAATCGGAGATGCGTAAGTTCTATTCAGTTGTGTATTTGTAAACTAAAGTCTTTGAAAATGTAATAAGTTTTATGAAACGCGCTCGTGTCGCGTCAGACTAGAAATAAAAATGAATTTTGGAGAATTGATTTTTGATTTACCTCCAACAGTGAAAAGAAATGTAGGAAAGATTGAGAAAATTCGTGTTAGAATTATTAATCTTACTTTTTCGGTCATATTTAATAATATATATATATATATGTCGTACCTAGTAGCCAGAATGCACTTCTCAGCCTACTATGCAAGGCCCAATTTGCCTAATAAGCCAAGTTTTCATGAATTAATTGTTTTTCGACTACATAACCTACCTAACCTAACTTTTTCCGCTACCTAACCCAACTTAAGCTATAAAGATAGGTTAGGTTAGGTAGGGTTGGTTAGGTTCGGTCATATATCTACGTTAATTTTAACTCCAATAAAAAAAAATTGACCTCATACATAATGAAATGGGTAGCTTTATTATTTCATAAGAAAAAAAATAGAGAAAATATATTAATTCAGGAAAACTTGGCTTATTAGGCAAATCGGGCCTTGCATAGTAGGCTGAGAAGTGCGTTCTGGCTACTAGGTACGACATATATATATATATATATATATATACATGTCGTACCTAGTAGCCAGAACTCACTTCTCAGCCTACTATTCAAGGCCCGATTTGCCTAATAAGCCAAGTTTTCCTGAATTAATATATTTACTATATTTTTTTTCTTATGAAATGATAAAGCAACCCTTTTCTCTATGTATGAGGTCAATTTTTTTTTATTGGAGTTAAAATTAACGTAGATATATGACCGAACCTAACCAACCCTACCTAACCTAACCTAACCTATATTTATAGGTAAGGTTAGGTTAGGTAGCCAGAAAAAGCTAGGTTAGGTTAGGTTAAGTAGGTTAGGTAGACGAAAAAACATTAATTCATGAAAACTTGGCTTATTAGGCAAATCGGGCCTTGAATAGTAGGCTGAGAAGTGCGTTCTGGCTATTAGGTACGACATACATATATATATATATATATATATATATATATATATATATATATATATATATATATATATATATATGTATATATATATATATATATATATATATATATATATATATATATATATATATATATATATATATATATATATATATATATATATATATATGTATATATATATATATGCGGAAAATCCACAGAGAAATATGAAATGAGGTGAACGTTTCGGCTTTGTTAAAGCCTTTGTCAACGCCAGACTCAGTCAGTCTGGTGTTGACAAAGGCTTTAACAAAGCCGAAACGTTCACCTCATTTCATATTTCTCTGTGGATTTTCCGCATAAAATGATCAGTGTTTTGTGATCGTCAATTGCATATATATATATATATATATATATATATATATATATATATATATATATATGTCGTACCTAGTAGCCAGAACGCACTTCTCAGCCTACTTTTCAAGGCCCGATTTGCCTAATAAGCCAAGTTTTCCCGAATATATTTTCTCTAATTTTTTTCTTATGAAATGATAAAGCTACCCATTTCATTATGTATGAGGTCAATTTCTTTTTATTGGAGTTAAAATTAATGTAGATATATGACCAAACCTAACCAACCCTACCTAACCTAACCTAACCTATCTTTATAGGTTAGGTTAGGTTAGGTAGCCGAAAAAGTTAGGTTAGGTTAGGTAGCCGAAAAAGTTAGGTTAGGTTAGGTAGCCGAAAAAGTTAGGTTAGGTTAGGTTAGGTAGGTTAGGTAGTCGAAAAACAATTAATTCATGAAAACTTGGATTATTAGGCAAATCGGGCCTTGCATAGTAGGCTGAAAAGGGCATTCTGGCTACTAGGTACGACATATATATATATATATATATATATATATATATATATATATATATATATATATATATATATATATATATATATATATATATATATATATATATAAATATATATATATATATATATATATATATATATATATATATATATATATATAAATATATATATATATATATATATATATATATATATATATATATATATATATATATATATATATATATATAAAGTTTGTGTGTGTGTAATTTATATAAACAAATAAATAAATATTAATTAATTTTGTTAATATCTTTTCAGGGAAAACTTGCAAGTATGATTCGTATACAAGAGGGGCAACAAGAGGCAGATGATGTCTACTAAGAAAATTCACAATTAAGTGTTTATCCTCACACTCTTGATATATGGTCTTCTCTGGAGTTATAAATAACAGTGTGTGGGGCTTCTATGGGGTACTGGTACTATTAAGGGGTAAGGGTAGTTAGAAGACAAGAGTATCAAATATGGGAGAGCTAAAAGGCCCGGCCCCCAAAATAAACTATCCACAGTAGTAATAACTTGCTACTAGACCATATATGTTAGTCTAAGGGTTGATCAATGCGCTCCCACATAGGAAAAAGGGATACTCTGTAATTCATGTACTTATTTATTAACCCCTTAACAACCCCCCATATACACTCACACCAATAACAATAATAATAATAACTTTACCACACTATCTTACGTTAAAAGCCTTGGTCCACGTAGGCAGGATACAAGGTTTACACTAAACAAGCTAGGGTAAAGTACTACTGGATAAGCACTGAAGCTGGATGCAGCTTAGGGTAGTGAGACCATGTGGTACCCTAATACAAAACACAACACTTAGGGGTACCCAAAACACTGGCAAATACTAACCCCAGGTCTCACCAATATTTACTACCAGAGTAGGCACACTTAACACCATATAATACTTAACTTAAGGGTACAGGAACTTCAGGTAAGGGAAATAAGTAAGAGGAGAAGGGAGAAGAGTAGGGGTGCAGCCACAGAGTAGGTCTCGTCCGCACAAACACCAGCCAGAGAAGAGAGAGCTCCTAGCGACCAGCTGGCCTCCCTCATGTCGTGGTGCCGGAAGGAGCCTAATTGATCGTGCAGCTAAGCACATTAAAGATCTTCCCCTATGCAACGTATTGTTACTTTATGAATGATTAGAAAGTATTAGTAAGCAAAGTTGGTGCCTATGTTATTATTTAATAATCAACCCCCAGCTCAGTCTTTAAATGCTCTTTGAGAAACAATAATAGTCTTACGTCTGGCAGGGAAGATACAAACAATTGCCGTTCGAGTTGCACTCAACTTGTACTACTAGAAAGTTTAATAGCTCAATTTTGACCTCTGGTTTCCACTGGAGAACCCAGGGTCGTAACACTCCTCCCCCCTTCAGAGAAAAAAAAATGTGACTACTAGAATAGTAGTCATATTTTTTTGTAAGAGTATACAGAGAATAAAAAGAAAAACATATGACAAAAACAAAAAATCAATCAAAAACAATTTCTCTGCAAAAAAAATACAAAGGAGTTCTCTGAAAGAAAAAAAACACAAAAAAATAAAAGAACAGGGAAGTAAAGAAATTGGACACGGAATATTTAATGTCACAGGAGAACAAAAAAAAAATTAACTAAAGCATGACAGATGGTAAATGGCTTTCTGTGGCTCAGATGAATGTTATTCAGGCAACCGGGACAGAGCGTCGGCTATCACATTGAGTCTGCCCGGTAGGTGGGTAATGGAAAGATTGAAGTCCTGTAGGTACAACGCCCACCTGAGGATGCGTTTATTCTTACCCTTCATCTGAGTCAGGAAGACTAGTGGGTTATGGTCCGTGTACACTTCCACTATATTACCTGTGAGGTAAACTTCGAACTTTTTACATGTTAACACTAGCGCCAACGCCTCTTTTTCTACCACTGAATAATTGCGTTGCGCCTTGTCGAATTTCACAGAGTAATAATATACTGGGTGTTCCACCGGATCATCCCCAGTTTGCAACAACACTGCACCAGCACCCGAGTCAGACGCGTCAACATGAATTTTAAACGGTCGGTCGAACCTTGGACTAGCAAGCACTGGGGCGGAAGCTAAGATCAATTTCAAATTTTTAAATGCCTCTGCACAGTCTGATGACCACTTAAATTTAACGGCTTTCCGCAACAAGTCTGTGAGAGGAGTGGCAACACTGGAAAAGTTCTGACAAAAATGTCGATAGTACGCACACATACCGATAAATCTTTGAACGTCCTTTTTAGACTTTAGTACTGGATACTCCAGAATGGCACTGATTTTATCTTGCCGAGGTAACACTTTTCCTTGGCCCACTTCATAACCGAGGTACGTCACTGTGCCTTGGCCAAAATGACACTTTTTAGCATTTAAGGTAAGATTTGCCCTTTTCAAGATGGCAAACAACTGGCGTAACCTAGCTATGTGGTCAGCCCAATTACTGTCAAACAGCACGATATCATCTAAATACGCCTGACAATTTGGCACCTTAGCGAGTAGAGAGTTCATGAGTCGCTGGAACGTGGCAGGGGCATTACGCAAGCCGAACGGTAACACTTGATACTCAAAAACACCCTCGGGTGTCACGAACGCAGTTAGCTGTTTAGCATGTTCAGTGAGTGGGATTTGATAATACCCCCTCGAGAGGTCGAATTTCGAAACGTACTTGGCATTTCCCAACTCGTCGATGCAGTCCTCGAGGAGGGGCAGCGGATAGGCATCCACAATGGTCACCTTGTTGAGCTGCCGATAGTCGGTGCATAATCGCCAGGAGCCGTCTGGTTTGGGGACCAAAAGGCAGGGCGAGCACCAAGAGCCCTGGCTCGGCCGGATGAGGCCGTGCTGGAGCAAGAAGTCGACCTCCTTCCGTACGATGGCCTTCTTTTCTGGACTCATTCGATAGGGTTGAAGGCGAATGGGAGTGTAGTCCGTCAACTCGACATCATGGCAAATGGCATCAGTCTGGGTCGGGACCTCCCCGAACAGACTGGAGAATTCATCAACCAACGACTGCACCTCTTCACGTTGGGCCATCTGCAAATGGGACAGTCCCTTCACAGCATTCACAGAACTAGAATTATTGAAAATGAGATTAGTTGGGTCCACAGAACAATCATCCCCTCTCTCACTGGAAATGGAAACATTGGTTAGTGCAATGGGCCTGGGGCCCTGGAACTTCTTCAATCGATTTACATGTATGAGCATTACCTGGTTACGTTTGTCAGAGTGCCTCACTTTGTACGTGAGGTCCCCAGTCTTTTCTGTCACAATGTAGGGGCCTTCGTACTTGTGGGACATAGTGTTCCCAAGTCGAGGCTTTAATACCAGGACAGGGTCGCCAGGTTGAAATACCCGTAACTTAGATTTAGCATCGTTACGTTCTTTCATCTTTTCTTGGGCCTTGCCAAGATACTTTAATGCAGCCGCCTTGCAGTCCTTGAGTCTCTGGTGGTGTTGCGCAAAGAAAGCCGAACCTTCGGTTAACGTTACGTTCCCTAACAGATTCTCCTGTAACATTTGCAAGGGTCCACGAACTTTATGGCCAAAGACTAACTCAAAAGGAGAACAGCCCAGTGAACTTTGTAATCCCTCTCTAGCCGCAAACAAAACATACGGTAAATTCTCATCCCAGAAGGTGTGGGAACTCTCGCACGATGTCTTCAACATCTGCTTCAGAGTTAGATGGAAACGTTCAATTACCCCCTGACTCTGTGGATGGTATGGGCTGGAAACCTTATGAGTTATTCCATGTTCCTTACAAAATTGCTCAAAACATCAGACTTAAAATTAGTACCATTGTCAGTTTGCACGACCCGAGGCAGTCCAAAAGTGGAAAAAAATTGCAACATACGAGCAACAACAGTTTTTGCTCGGATGTTCCTTACAGCAAAAGCCTCTGGGTAACGAGTAGTGATACACATCATCGTGATTAGGTAAATATTACCAGACTTAGTTCTAGGTAATGGTCCAACACAGTCCATTACCACATGAGAAAATGGTTCCTCTCGCACGACAATAGGCCTTAGAGGAGCTTTAGGTGGAGTCTGGTTTGGTTTCCCAACCAGTTGACAAACAACACACGCATTACAAAATTTTGCCACATCGCTTTTCAGCTTGGGCCAGAAAAAATACTTTAAAATTTTGTGATACGTAATATTAATACCTTGATGTCCCCCCATAGGATCATCATAAGCAGCTGCCAAAACTCTTTCTCTATAGCAGGTCGGCAACATAACCTGGTGGACTACCTCCCACTCATTTGACAAGGGAGCACTCTGTGGTCTCCATTTTCTCATCAAAATCCGATCATTGTAGTAGTACCCAGTTGCTGCGTCTACAATTTCCTCCATAGAGACGGCTGTTTCATGACAATCTGCAAGAGTGGGGTCAGCTTTCTGTAACTCACTCAAGGAGGCATCTAGGCCTTGGTCAGATGCCATTGGCCGAGGCTCAACAGTGTTCTCCTCCACCTCCCCACTACTCTCGGTAGATGGCGGCGGCAGGCTCTCCACAATGTCCTCGGCCACGTCATCGAGTCGGGCCATGAATGTGTCCGCGAGGTCCACTTGGTTTTCACCACTCGGAAAGTTCCTTGTGTCCTCGGGATTTACCACCTTGGCAAGCACAGGGCTGCCCTTACATTTAAGTCCCATAGACCTGGTCACCGTGCACGCAGGGTACACAACATTATCCTCTGCGGCGGGTGGATCCAGGCAAACCTTAGGGGTAGGCAACATAATAGGCAGTCTGGAGTCCCCTACCTTATCCCCTGCTAAATCATTACCAACTATTACATCAACATTAGGGAAAGGTAGGTATGAAGTGACTCCGACTGTACAAACACCCTTGTGGAAATCAGATTCCAGGGTAACCTTATGGAGGGGTACTGCTCGAGTATCACTAGTGACACCCTCGACCAGTACCACCTCTCCAGTGTCGAGAGTGTTGGCACCTTGCAATGCACTCTCTAAAATTAAAGTCTGGATGGCACCGGTGTCTCGGAAGATCACCACGTCCTTCCAGGAAGAACCCTCAGACAAAAGTAGTCTCCCTTTCGATAAGAATGGGGTAAGCAAGTCCAACCACTGTGGGTTGGAGGTCTTACTCCCTAACCCTTCCGAAGGCCTCAAGCCCTGTGTCACAACTAGAGCATTGGGTCTTTTTTCTGGGTACAGTTGCCAACAACGGCTAATATTGTGGTTTGAACGATTACAGTGACCACAAAAACGTCGGGGAGAAGAGACATTACTAACCGAATTACCCTTCGGTTCACCTTTAGGTGCCGTTGGGCTAGACACTTTAACAGGGTTAGTTATGTCTGAAACAGAAGGTGCATTAGGTAAAGGGTTAGAATGAGCTGGTCTGGACTGGCTGTGGGTATAAGTTTTGCTACTCTGTGGGGTATAATTGTTTTTATTGGGCCTTTTGCCCGCCAATTGGTAGTTTTCTGCTAACTTGGCCAAAACCCCTATTTTAGAATTTACCTCTACCCTTCCTCTAATGTAATTTGAAACATTCTCTGGCATAATATCTATAAAATGCTCCATTAAAATTAAGTTCCTGAGAGCCTCGTATGTTTCGGCTTTCGCCGAGCGAATCCATCTATCAAATAATCGAATTTGATCATTCACAAATTCAGTGAGCGGTTGGTTGTGAGTAGGCCTAAGGTTACGATAAACTTGGCGGTGAGCTTCAGGAGTAATTTCATATGCCCGCAAAATACATTCCCTGACTTTATCATATTCGAAACACTCGTCGTCAGGCATGTTTATAAAAATATCTTGTGCTTTACCCCTAAGTCTTCCCTGTAGGATTTTCACCCACTCTTCCTTTGGCCAGTTCATGGACATGGCCAATCTCTGAAAATGGTTGAAAAACCTTTCAGGGTCTGACTCGGAAAATTCAGGCAAATTATGCTTTTTCTCATAATGCCTGGGGTTTGAATCCCCGGCAGGTGGAGGTCCAGTGGCATTCGCTCTAATTCTAGCCTCCTCGGTTTTGAGTCTTTGCTCCTCTAATTTTATTTTTGCTAACTCTAAAGCTAATTCTCTCTCCCTATGAGTTGCACTTTCTGCTTGGCTAGGCTGGCATAAAGGTGTATCACTTTCCAATAGTTCTTCATCAATACAATGTTGTAATATTTCATTCACCAAAGTCCACTTTTTATCTGCGACATTTAATTCTAGGTCAAATTCCTTGCCTAACAATACTAAATTAGACTTGGTAAGTTTCTTTATCTCTACTGCTGAAGGCTCCCTTGCCAGTCTTTGCATTTCAGAAGACATCACTAATAATTTTAGCTCCCAGCCAAAGAAAAAATTAAAAAATAAAAATTGGAAAAAAACAAAAATTTGCACGGCATCTAACACAAGGCCACACTAACCTTAATCGTGAAGGGATCCAGCTGGGTGTCCAGTCAGTGCAAGAATGTCCTTTGCTAGATGAGCTGGACCCTAGGCTAGCACACAACCGTTCTGCGGAAAACAAAAAATTTTAATTTTGGCACTCAAGAATCTAATTTTTTACACTTATAATGTTCCTCTCGGACTGGCCAACCACTTGTTATAAATAACAGTGTGTGGGGCTTCTATGGGGTACTGGTACTATTAAGGGGTAAGGGTAGTTAGAAGACAAGAGTATCAAATATGGGAGAGCTAAAAGGCCCGGCCCCCAAAATAAACTATCCACAGTAGTAATAACTTGCTACTAGACCATATATGTTAGTCTAAGGGTTGATCAATGCGCTCCCACATAGGAAAAAGGGATACTCTGTAATTCATGTACTTATTTATTAACCCCTTAACAACCCCCCATATACACTCACACCAATAACAATAATAATAATAACTTTACCACACTATCTTACGTTAAAAGCCTTGGTCCACGTAGGCAGGATACAAGGTTTACACTAAACAAGCTAGGGTAAAGTACTACTGGATAAGCACTGAAGCTGGATGCAGCTTAGGGTAGTGAGACCATGTGGTACCCTAATACAAAACACAACACTTAGGGGTACCCAAAACACTGGCAAATACTAACCCCAGGTCTCACCAATATTTACTACCAGAGTAGGCACACTTAACACCATATAATACTTAACTTAAGGGTACAGGAACTTCAGGTAAGGGAAATAAGTAAGAGGAGAAGGGAGAAGAGTAGGGGTGCAGCCACAGAGTAGGTCTCATCCGCACGAACACCAGCCAGAGAAGAGAGAGCTCCTAGCGACCAGCTGGCCTCCCTCATGTCGTGGTGCTGGAAGGAGCCTAATTGATCGTGCAGCTAAGCACATTAAAGATCTTCCCCTATGCAACGTATTGTTACTTTATGAATGATTAGAAAGTATTAGTAAGCAAAGTTGGTGCCTATGTTATTATTTAATAATCAACCCCCAGCTCAGTCTTTAAATGCTCTTTGAGAAACAATAATAGTCTTACGTCTGGCAGGGAAGATACAAACAATTGCCGTTCGAGTTGCACTCAACTTGTACTACTAGAAAGTTTAATAGCTCAATTTTGACCTCTGGTTTCCACTGGAGAACCCAGGGTCGTAACATCTGGTCTCTTTATCTTCTCTCCTCACAAATGTCCCTTTTTTTTATTTCTTTTACGTTTCTCTCCTGTTTTTCTTGTCTCTTTTTATCTCTCCTTTCTTCCTCTCTTCTAACACCTCTCGTTTTCTGTCTCTTCTAGCTTCTCTCTTCCTTTACTTTTTACATTTGTGGAATTCACTTGCGTCATTTTTATCTTGTATCTTTTTCTTATCTTGTCTTTCTCTTCCCCTTCTCTTCAATGTTCTCTCATTTCTCTCTCCCCTCTCTGTTGTTTCTATTCTGTCTTCTCTCCCCTTGCCTTAATTTTGTTCTGTCTCCTCTCTTCTTGCATGGTGCTAACATTTGAATAAATGATTTATAATTTGTATTTTTAGTCATAGAAAAACTATAGTGTTATGTTATATAGTATATAGTGTATACTCAGGAAATTTTACTTGTTTTAGTTTTAAGTAACAATAACTGCTTGTGACGTCAGACTGATCTCAGCATGACATGAATCACAGCCTGCTTGATCATAAATTGTTTGAAGGTGCTTAATTGTCAAGTTCTCTTGAATAATATATATTTTGTCTCTTTCTCTTTCTTTTTTCTTTCTATCTTTCTTTTTCTTTCTCTTTTTCTTTTTTTCTTTCTTTCTCTTTCTTTTTCTCTTTCTTTCTTTGAAAGAAAGAAATCTTTTCTTTCTCTTTCTACATGAATATTATACTTGGCTGTGTTTACATTCACTTGTAGATTTTTATTTTTAGTTAATTAGTCCTAAACTTTTGATTTATAGATTTTTATTTTTAGTCATAGAAAAACTATCATGTTATATGTATACTCGGGAAATTTTACTTGTTTTAGTTTTAAGTAACAATAACTGCTTGTAACGTCAGACTGATCTCAGCATGACATGAATCACAGGCTGCTTGATCACAAAATCTATTGTGTTCACATATTGCATATATAGATTTTTATAGATTTTTATGTTTATATTCTGTTATAGATATAGTCTATATATTTCGAGCTATTACATATATTTTGTTGTATTACTCAATCTTAAATAAATATAATATTTTAATTCTCTTTTTGTACCCTATTTATTTGTAATTTACACGTACATATATAGGATGTCCATTTCTTTCTCAGATATGTCTTCTTTCTTTCTCTCCCTTTCTATTTCAGCTATAATTTAAAAAATTATTATACCCTGATTTACCCTAAACGTTTTAATGTAGGTAATTAAAAGATTATAAGAAGGTTTTTTTAAATGTTATTTATTTACGTTCTAAGGTCGAATATAAAAATTCTCAAAAAACATTTTTAAAACGTAATTATAAAACAATGCTGAAAACAATGAAAAATAAATTTTGTTTTGCTAAATAGGATTAAGGCTGCTTGTAGATTAACTCTTTAAAATACTTTAGACAAAATCTGCAGAGTTGATATTGGTCTATAATTGTTGACTTCAGTGAGACTGACACTTTAATGGACTAAGGTTACTCCTGCTTTTTTTCCCCTTAGAATATCAGGAAAGGTTTGGAGTTCAAATGATTTGTTGTAGAGCAATGAAATGGCTGGAGCTAAAAATCTAGAGGTTTCTTTGAAAATCAGGGTTGGTATGTGAAGATATGGTATCTGTGCATGGGGTTCATTCATCCACTGCAAATTACCTGATGCCCATCACCACCCAATAAAAATCTGTTATCAGAACAATAAAACTGTCTTCAAACAACACACAGCCTCTCTGTTTAAATCCCAGAACATGCTAAATATACACTCGCTCTACACATTCTCTTGTGCTATTTACTTGTACAAAACCTTGTTCCTAAATGCTATATACTCCTGATCTGAAACTCTCCATTGATAGATGTAATAGAACCCACGAGCACCACAACATAAATAAATATATCTGTTTGATATAAATTGACAGTCATGCTAATATAATTGCCAGTAAGGTTTATGTAATTCACAATCATCTTAATATATTTGCCAGTTTGGATAATATAATTGACAGAGGATTATATGAATCAGGATAATATTATTGCTAATTAAGCTAATATAACTTTGAATCAGGCTTTTTCACCCACAGGATTATTGATCGATGGTACTGACTACCCACCAACGCCATAACTGCCAAAATGGGCTGAATTTCAAAATATACCTGGAAAAAATCAAAGAAAATTGGGGGGGGGGGGGGTGGGGGTGGGAAGGGAACCTTCAACAAGCTGCCAGCTTCCCATTTTTATTGAGGCCACTAGGGTTAGTGGCCCTCAGGTAAATCGGGTAAAATATTATTCCAAGACAATTACTGCATAACTGATAAAGTTAGGATAGAGTAATGTAAATTTCTAGTAAATTTAGAGTGATGTAAATTTCTAGTAAATTTAGAGTGATGTAAATTTCTAGTAAATTTAGAGTGAAGTAAATTTCTAGAGTAATATATATTTAAATTTCATATTAACTTGACTTTTTTTTTTTTTTTTTTTTTTTTTGAGATATATACAAGAGTTGTTACATTCTTGTACAGCCACTAGTACGCGTAGCGTTTCGGGCAGGTCCCTGGAATACGATCCCCTGCCGCGAAGAATCGTTATACTGACAGTTACAAATGCCAATCTGCCTTCAATAAATCCTTCGATGAAATATTTATAATCAAGAGTATTATTCATAAATATGCCTAAACAAAAAACATAAAATAGACATCAGTTTGCATATGAATCTGATGAGAAAATTCCTTGATTAACCTACATTTCCCTATCAATCAAATGGTCTCATCTTAAGTACGTCTCAGACTGTCTTCTTCACCAGCACCAATGCTAAATAATATTACAACAATAATGTCCATAACTTAGCTACAGAGTATATTACATTTTAAATAAATTTTCACAGAGAACAAAAACAGAAAGCACATTATTATTTACATAAATATGAAGAAAAACATTTAAAGCTTTGATTTATCTTTGCTAAACTAAAGAGAAAAAAAAAACTAAACTAAAAAAAAAAAAAAAAAATATTTCTATACTTATAAGCAATTTTGAATTTTCCTATAGTGGCAGCTTCTCTAGTTCTTACTTGGCCATCTAACTTTCATAAAAGAACAATATAATAAAATATCTTGATCTTTACCTTTCATGGTGAAGTGTATTTCTCAAACAAAATAGAATTACCTTTGAAGAACATCCAACTGACATTGTGATAGCACACACACTGTTAGATTAAAGTTAAGTTAATATACCTGTATGTGCCTCATTATCCTTCAACATTCTCTTAATTACCTTCCACACTCTAAGTGTTTAGCCTATTATCTGCATGTATCATTTTGTGCCTCTTCATATTACCACGACGACTAAATCTCTTCCCACACTCTGGACACTCGTGAGGCTTGTCACCTGAATGCACAAACATGTGAGTCTTCATACTTCCAAGACGACTGAATCTCTTCCCACACTCTGGACATTCATGAGGTTTCTCACCTGAATGCACTAACATGTGCCTTATTATAGTTCCACGTTCTCTAAATTTTTTGCCACACTCAGCACATTGAAAAGGTCTCTTATCCTCATGCACCATCCAATGAGTCTTCATATGTCCATGCCGACTAAATCTCTTCCCACACTCTGGACACCCATGAGGTTTGTCACCTGAATGGACTAACATGTGAGTCGTCATACTTCCACCTTGACTGAATCTCTTCCCACACTCTGGACATTCATGAGGTTTGTCACCTGAATGCACTAACATGTGCCTTATTATAGTTCCACGTTCTCTAAATTTTTTGCCACACTCGGCACATTGAAAAGGTCTCTCATCCACATGCACCATCCTGTGAGTCTTCATATTTCCACGCTCACTGAATCTCTTCCCACACTCTGGACATTCGTGAGGCTTGTCACCTGAATGCACTATAACATGTGACGTTTCACACTTCCTGGACGGGTGAATACCTTTGGACACTGTGGACACTGGTGAGTCTTCATCTTCTATATGACAGGTGCAGTTTGTGTGAAGGTTTTCTTCCCCGGATGTTGGGAGAAGCGTCAAGGCTTGAGTGTTGTTTCTTAGAGTTAGACTTGATGTGAGCACTTGGCGGTCAATGGTGGTGCTTCTTCTTTATGATAAGTGCAGTTTGTGTCAAGGTTTTCCCTTAATGCTCGTGCTGGACATCACCGGCGGGTGCTGCTAAAATGGCGGCGGTTGTTTACCCTCTCATCACCTGAGCGTTCCAATGTTTTTGTCTGGTTCAATATATCATTTTTCCTACTTCTGTTTTTTGTTTATAACTGGTCATTTATAATTAACACTTGAATTTATATTCATGTTTTTCAATCAATGAATGTACTTGAAATTGTTTCTTTAAACATAAAGCCACACGATTATACTTTTTGAATGAAATAGCTCTCCCATAGTGGATGCACAACATGCGCAGAGTTGACCAACAAGAGTTTTATATTCACTTTTACATATATATATATATAAAGAAAAAAAATGTATATATATATATATATATATATATATATATATATATATATATATATCCCAACAAACATTTTCATGTTTTTAAAACATCCTAAAAACGACATTTCATTGTTTTCAGCACGTTTATAATTACGTTTAGAAAAGGTTTTTTGAGAACTTTTATATACAACCTTAGAACGTAAATAATTAACATTTCTAAAAACTTTTTTATAATCTTTTAATTACCTACATTAAAACGTTTAGGGTAAATTAGGGTATAATAATTTTTTAATTCATATCTGAAATAGAAAGGGAGAGAAAGAAAGAAGACATATCTGAGAAAGAAATGGACATCCTATATATGTATGTGTAAATTACAAATAAATAGGGTACAAAAAGAGAATTAAAATATTATATTTATTTAATTAAGAATGAGTAATACAACAAAATATATGTAATAGCTCTAAATATATAGACTATATCTATAACAGAATATAAAAGTAAAAATTTAAAAATCTATAAAAATCTATATATGCAATATGTGAACACAATAGATTTTGTGATCAAGCAGCCTGTGATTCATGTCATGCTGAGATCAGTCTGACGTTACAAGCAGTTATTGTTACTTAAAACTAAGACAAGTAAAATTTTCCGAGTATACATATAACACTATAGTTTTTCTATGAATAATAATAAAAATCTATTAATCAAAAGTTTAGGACTAATTAACTAAAAATAAAAATCTACAAGTGAATGTAAACACAGTCAAGTATAATATTCATGTAGAAAGAGAAAGAAAAAGAGAGAGAGAAGGAAAGAAAGAGAAAGAAAGAAAGGGAGAAAGAGAGAGAGAAAAAAGAAAAAACAGTCATGTATAATATTCATATTAGCACCATGCAATATAACTTAGATTAAGTAAAAATCTCAGACATTTTTAAATCAAATGAAATATGAGAGCCAGAGAGAGAGAGCGAGAGCCAGAGAGAGAGCGCCACAGAGCCAGAGAAATAGAGCCAGAGAGAGAGAGAGAGCGTGAGCCAGAGCCAGAGAGAGAGAGAGTCAGAGCCAGAGAGAGAGAGAGAGAGCCAGAGAGACAGAGAGCGAGAGAGCCAGAGAGAGAGAGCGAGAGAGCCAGAGAGAGCCAGAGCCAGAGAGAGAGAGAGAGAGAGCCAGAGCCAGAGAGAGAGAGAGCCAGAGAGAGAGAGAGAGAGAGAGAGAGAGAGAGAGAGCCAGAGAGAGAGAGAGAGAGAGAGAGAGAGAGAGAGAGAGCCAGAGAGAGAGAGAGAGAGCCAGAGAGAGAGAGAGAGAGAGAGAGCCAGAGAGAGAGAGAGAGAGCCAGAGAGAGAGAGAGAGCGCGAGAGAGCCAGAGAGAGAGAGAGAGAGAGAGAGCCAGAGCCAGAGAGAGAAAAAGAGAGAGCCAGAGAGAGAGAGAGAGAGAGCGAGAGTGCCAGAGAGAGAGAGAGAGAGCCAGAGCCAGAGAGAGAGAAAGAGAGAGAGAGAGAGAGCCAGAGCCAGAGAGAGAGAGAGAGAGAGCCAGAGAGAGAGAGAGAGCCAGAGCCAGAGAGAGAGAAAGAGAGAGAGAGAGCCAGAGCCAGAGAGAGAGAGAGAGAGAGAGAAAGAGAGAGAGAGAGCCAGAGCCAGAGAGAGAGAGAGAGAGAGAGAGAGAGAGAGAGCCAGAGAGAGAGAGAGCGAGAGAGAGAGAGAGAGAGCCAGAGAGAGAGAGAGCGAGAGAAAGAAAGAGAAAGAGAAAGAGAGAGAGAGAGAGAGAGAGAGAGAGCCAGAGCCAGAGAGAGAGAGCCAGAGAGAGAGAGAGCGAGAGAAAGAAAGAGAAAGAGCCAGAGAGAGAGAGAGAGAGAGTGAGAGAAAGAAAGAGAAAGAAAGAGAGAGAGAGAAAGAGAGAGAGAGAAAGAGAGAGACAGAAAGACACACACAACAAAAGAGGAGACAGAACAAAATTAAGGCAAGGAGAGAAGACAGAACAGAAACAACAGAGAGAGGAGTGAAATGAGAAATCATTGAAGAGAAGGGGAAGAGAAACACAAGATAAGAAAAAGATACAAGAAAAATATACAAGATAAAAATGACATAAATGAATACCACAAAAATAAAAAGTAAAGGAAGAGAGAAGCTAGAAGAGACAGGAAACGAGAGGTGTTAGAAGAGAGGAGGAAAGGAGAGATTAAAAGACAAGAAAAACAGGAGAGAAACGTAAAATAAATAAAAAAAAGGGACATTTGTGAGGAGAGAAAATAAAGAGACCAGAGAAGACCATATATCAAGAGTGTGAGGATAAAGACTTATATATTTTCTTAGTAGACATCCTCTGGCTCTTGTTGCCCCTCTTGTATACGAATTGTACTTGCAAGTTTTCCCTGAAAAGATATTAACAAAATTAATATTTAATTATTTATATAAATTACACACACACAAACTTATATATATATATATATATATATATATATATATATATATATATATATATATTATATATATATATATATATACATACATATATATATAATTTCGTAAGCCTCACCCTGTAAACATTCATGTTTCTACATGTTAAACAAGCTACAAGGATGAGGGAAGGGGATGTTCGCTCCATGCTGGATATTATATTTACCAGGAAAGAGAAAGATATATTTATCATTCAGTACCTCTCTCCTTTGGTACCTCCCTTTTCCTCCTTTCAGTACCTCCCTCCTTTTACCCAAGTGACATGGTCACTTGGGTAAAAGTGACCATGTCTTTTTGGGAATAAAGTATGCAATGCATTATAATCTGGAAGAAAATGAGCTTGAAGCAGTTGAAAAACCTGACTTGTGGAGAGGTCATTATGGGGAACTCAGATATTTCCTTAAGGAATTTGACAAACACTTGCTGTTAGGACATGAAGTAAATGAGATGTATGTCAAGTTTTGTGAAATATATGATAATGGCACAACAAAATTTATACTAAAGCAGAGATGCAGAACTAGGAAAAGGGGAAAAATTGCCCAAACATACAAGCAATACAAAGATGCGAGAAACAATAGCAGTAAGGAGAGGGGCAGAAAGACTATGACTTTCGGTCATATTCAACAACACAAATATATATACACACACACACATTGGAAAAAATTGGAATTGGAATATTGGAAAAAATAATTAAAACTAAATGGGTAGAACACCTGGAGAGAAATGATATAATTTCAGACAGACAGTATGGTTTTCGATTTGGAAGATCCTGTGTATCGAATTTACTCAGTTTCTATGATCGAGCAACAGATATATTACAGGAAAGAGATGGTTGGGTTGACTGCATCTATCTGGACCTAAAAAAGGCATTCGACAGAGTTCCACATAGAGAGGTTGTTCTGGAAACTGGAAAATATTGGAGGGGTGACAGGTAAGCTTCTAACATGGATGAAAAATTTTCTGACTGATAGAAAAATGAGGGCAGTAATCAGAGGCAATGTATCGGACTGGAGAAATGTCACAAGTGGAGTACCACAGGGTTCAGTTCATGCACCAGTGATGTTTATTGTCTACATAAATGATCTACCAGTTGGTATACAGAATTACATGAACATGTTTGCTGATGATGCTAAGATAATAGGAAGGATAAGAAATTTAGATGATTGGCATGCCCTTCAAGAAAACCTGGATAAAATAAGTATATGGAGCACCACTTGGCAAATGGAATTTAATGTTAATAAATGCCATGTTATGGAATGTGGAACAGGAGAACATAGACCCCACACAACCTATACATTATGTGAGAAATCTTTAAAGAATTCTGATAAAGAAAGAGATCTAGGGGTGGTTCTAGATAGAAAACTATCACCTGAGGACCACATAAAGAATATTGTGCGAGGAGCCTATGCTACGCTTTCTAACTTTAGAATTGCGTTTAAATACATGGATGGTGATATACTAAAGAAATTGTTCATGACTTTTGTTACGCCAAAGCTAGAATATGCAGCTGTTGTGTGGTGCCCAACAACAGAAGTTGGCCCATATCTTAAGAAGCACATCAACAAACTGGAAAAGGTGCAAAGACATGCTACTAAGTGGCTCCCAGAACTGAAGGGCAAGAGCTACGAGGAGAGGTTAGAGGCATTAAATATGTCAAAACTAAAAGACAGAAGAAAGAGGTGATATGATCACTACATACAAAATAGTAACAGGAAATGATAAAATCGACAGGGAAGATTTCCTGAGACCTGGAACTTCAAGAACAGGAGGTCATAGATTGAAACTAGCTTAACACAGATGCTAAAGAAATATAAGAAAATTCACTTTCGCAAATAGAGTGGTAGACGGTTGGAACAAGTTAGGTGAGAAGGTGGTGGAGGCCAAGACTGTCAGTAGTTTCAAAGCGTTATATGACAGAGTGCTGGGAAGACGGTCTCATCCTGTAACTACACTTAGGTAATTACACACACACTATATATATATATATATATATATATATATATATATATATATATATATATATATATATATATATATATTTTAAGATGAATAGGAAAACCAGGGATATACTGAACATCTTGTATCAGAATCTTTACTTTAAAAAACATAACGTTTCGAATACTTCTCGTATTCATCATCAGATCTAAAAGAAAAAACAGAAATCACAATCAAATAGCTGGTAAACAAAGAACTCATACTGAATATAATTGCCTATCAAAGAAAGGGAAATGCTTAAAAAACAAAACACTTAAGTGCACTTAAAGTGATCAATACAAATTAAACTTATTAACTGTCACATATATTAAAACTAATTTAAAATCCATTAAACTACAAGATGAAATTTATAACTACTAAAACAAACCGTTCCATTAACTTACGTGAAGTGATCAGAAGTGAAACTTGATACCTAACACATAGATACTAAACACTATAACAAATATTTATATAATGACTACAAATCTACAAAAAATGTATGTAAAATACAAGCAGAATAAACGACAATTATAAAGTACAAACCAAAATCATATAAAAAACTCAAATATTAAATAAAATTAAATACCAAAAAATGTATTATATATCCTAAATAAAAGATTATATTAATGTACAATGTTAAGACTTGAAATAAGTAAGAAAGGGCAAAGACATGGTAAACTAAACAAAATTAAACTACCAAAATAAACTAAAAATCAAATTACAGGGCCTACTGTGCACTATACAGTGTACTATTGAACAGCTGAAAGGTTGCTATTTAACAGAGGCCGCAGCTCCTTTATATATAAGGATTCCATTACTCTCAAATCTGACTGGCCATTCATACAAGTGTCCAGAATTTTAAAATCAGATTCCAGCAGAGAATGATCAAACTCATAACAATGGTTTCTAATCTCCGAAAATGCTGGTTTAGACAATGGTAATCCAGTCCTAAAAGATAATCCCGGTGCTCAAGTATCCTAATCTTAAAGTTCCGAATGGAACTCCCGACATATCCAGCATTACAGCTGGAACAATTATACATATATACGACATTTGAGCACAAGGGGGTAGGCACTTTATCTTTAAATTTAAAATAAGAGCCTATGGTATTTGTGTTGACAAAAATAAATCTAAAGTCTACTTGAGGATAACACTGCTGCAACAGTCTCCTCAAACGACTCCTTACAGAAAAGCTAATACTGCCATAAAATGGTAATTTAATATATTTAAGATCCCTTTCCACTGTAGTAATCCTACACGATGGGTGAAACTTCTTATTTAAGAAATTCCTTATAAAAGTATAAACCATATGCACAGGATAACCATTATTTGAAAAAAATTTCACAAGAAAATTAATTTCCTGATCAAAGTTATTCCAATTAGAACATAAAACAAAGGCCCTATTCAGTAGAGTGTTAATAGCATTTTTCTTAAAAATATCAGGAACAAAGAAAGTAAAATTTAAACCTAAACCAGTAAAGGTTGGTTTCCTAAAAACATTAGTGTTGAACCCATTGAGGTTATTCACTTTTACATCAAGAAACGACAATGAATTATCAACTTCACACTCTGCAGTAAACCGTATATTACTATGTTGTGCATTAAGATACTCTCTAAATTTCTCAATATGACATTGGTCCCTAAACAACAAAAAAGTGTCATCTACATATCTCCTGTACAAGACTGGTTTAAAGGCCGAAGGACAATTATCAAGCCAATTTATTTCGTGAAAACTCAAAAAAGCATTAGCCAGTGCAGGACCTAAAGGAGACCCCATTGCTACTCCATCAATTTGTTTATAATAAATATTATTAAACATAAAGATGGAGTCTTTAACTGCTATTTCTAACAGCCGTCTGAATATTTTACTACAAAATCCAGACACTAAGTTAGTGTCCGCAAATAATTGACTTACACAGATGTCAATGTTTCCAACAGAGGAATATTAGTAAAAAGTGATTCAACATCGAAGCTGGCCATTATAGTTGGGAACTCAAAATTTAAAGAGGAAAGTTCTTTTACAAAATCCTGAGAATTTCTCACAGTAAATTCATTATGCGTTAATGGTTCTAATAATGGAACCAGAAACTTAGCCAGTTTATAATTAAAAGTGCCAATCGCTGATAAAATAGGACGAATCGGTATACCTGTTTTATGAACTTTAGGTAACCCATATAAGATGCCAGGCTTAGAGCCAGTTGCAAGTAATTTAGTATAATCGAAAAGAGAGTCTTTCAAACTTCTTAAAACTCTATTCAGTTTATCCTCACATTTCAAAATATACGAGAATGGGTCTATATCAACCAACGTAAATTTAGAGGGGTCTTCTAACAACCTTTCCACCTTATTAACATACTCTAACTTCTTTGTTTACCAGCTATTTGATTGTGATTTCTGTTTTTTCTTTTAGATCTGATGATAAATACGAGAAGTATTCGAAACGTTATGTTTTTTTAAAGTAAAGATTCTGATACAAGATGTTCAGTATATCCCTGGTTTTCCTATTCATCTTAAAATTAAGATTCCCGAAGGGAACATCGATCATATATATATATATATATATATATATATATATATATATATATATATATATATATATATATATATATATATATATATATATATATATATATATATATATATATATATATATATATGTCGTACCTAGTAGCCAGAACGCCCTTTTCAGCCTACTATGCAAGGCCCGATTTGCCTAATAAGCCAAGTTTTCCTGAATTAATATATTTTCTCTAATTTTTTTCTTATGAAATGATAAAGCTATCCATTTCATTATGTATGATGTTAATTTGTTTTTATTGGAGTTAAAATTAACGGAGATATATGACCAAACCTAACCAACCCTACCTAACCTAACCTAACCTATCTTTATAGGTTAGGTTAGGTCAATTAGCCGATAAGGTTAGGTTAGGTTAGGTTAGGTAGGGTAGGTAGTCGAAAAAACATTAATTCATGAAAACTTGGCTTATTAGGCAAATCGGGCCTTGCATAGTAGGCTGAGATATGCGTTCTGGCTACTAGGTATGACACATTATATATATATTTATATATATATATATATATATATATATATATATATATATATATATATATATATATATATATTATATATATATATATATATATATATATATATATATATATATATATATATATATCGGACAATTAGTAAAAAAAAAAAAAAAAAAATTTTAAATTATTTTACCTTGTACCTAGATCCACCAGGCCTGTTTGGTGCATGTTTCAGTACTTCAGAAATCTGGAAGGTCACATCCTCCTCCTCAACTTGTGGATGTGCGTTGATAGATGATTCTGTAAAATTATGTTATTTATATAATAATAAATTCAGTATAACAATAATATTCTGTAAAATTAAAAGTAATTTATACATCAATCAGATAAAACTCTCCAGAGATGGTGATACACAACATATAAAGGACAAGTTTCAGAACAAAATATGCATTTAGGAATAAGGTTTTGTACATGTAGGTAGCACATGAGAAAATAAGTGGAAGGTGATCAAGTTTATATTAACATGTTAATGGCTTTGTTAAGGCTTTGCAAGAATGAAAAAATATTAATAATATAATATTACCTACCAATTAATTGTACATCATTTATAAGTCAATTATTTGCATTATTATTATTCAATACTAATGATATAAAAATGCATTTTGTAGTCTACTATTTATGCAAGTATTAAGCACAGGATCATGAAATAAACTGCAAATTACTGTAATGGATAAACCAATTAAGTTTACATTTTCCTATAGCTAAGTCAGTCAGTTCTATTAGCAGCAGAGAACAATTATGCCCAACCTCTATTAAATGAAACAATCTTAAGAGCAAGTGATAGAAATATAATCATTTATGCTTGGGAAAATATTATGGAATGGTTCCAAATATGAAAAATATTAAGTTTTTTGGTTAAAAATTTTTAACTTAAAATTTAAATTTTTAAGTAAATTTTAAACTTTAAAAAAATTATTTAATTTTTTGGTTACTTACTTAAAATAACATTATATAGTTCTTGTTTTTGTAGAAATGCCAATTTCTTCTTTTGCCCTTCCAGACTGTATAGTGACCACAGGCCGTTTGTTCATATCTTCATTATTCTTCGAACCGTGGTTGCACAATCAGACCCACGTACACTGGTTAAAAGCAACACCTAAAAGCAACAACAAAAATGTAGTACACTGACGAATTTTGAATATATATATATATATATATATATATATATATATATATATATATATATATATATATATATATATATATATATATATATATATATATATATATATATATATATATATATATATATATATATATATTAGTATATTTTGGTAGCATTCTTTCCTGTAGACATATATTATTAAATATGACCGAAAAAGTAAGATTAATAATTCTAACACGAATTTTCTCAATCTTTCGTACATTACGCTTCACTGTTGGAGGTAAATCAAAAATCACTTCTCCAAAATTCATTTTTATTTCTAGTCTGACGCGACACGGGCGCGTTTCGTAAAACTTATTACATTTTCAAAGACTTCACAAATACACAACTGATTAGAACGTATCTCTGATTTTATATCTACATTTGAGTGAGGTGGTAAGGGTGATATGGCATTAACACAAGACAGAACAGGAGGGGATATTAATAGGGTATTAAAAGTATCAACACAAGACAGAACAGAAACAATGGGTATTGAATAGAAGTGTTTGTAGAAAGCCTATTGGTCCATATTTCTTGATGCTTCTATATTGGAGCGGAGTCTTGAGGTGGGTAGAATATAGTTGTGCAATAATTGGCTGTTGATTGCTGGTGTTGACTTCTTGATGTGTAGTGCCTCGCAAACGTCAAGCCGCCTGCTATCGCTGTATCTATCGATGATTTCTGTGTTGTTTACTAGGATTTCTCTGGCGATGGTTTGGTTATGGGAAGAGATTATATGTTCCTTAAGTCGTACTCTAGGAATATCAAAACTGTATTTATTTCTGGTGTGGTGCTCATGGGTTCTGTTACAACCTTCTATGAAGCTTTTGAGGTCAGGATTGGCATTACAGTTCAGCGTTTTATATATGTATAATACACAAGAGAGAATGTGCAATGACTTAATATCTAACATATTCAGAGATTTGAGTAAGGGTACCGAGTGATGTCTGGGGCCAGAGTTGGATATTGTCCTAATAGTGCTTTGTGTTGGGTAATAAGAGGACGTAAATGATTTTGGGTAGTAGAACCCCAAGCACAAATACCATAGTTGAGGTATGGATAGATGAGGGAGTAATAGAGAGTAACCAGGGCAGGGCGGGGTACATAATATCTGATCTTAGAAAGAATGCCAACAGTTTTTGAAACTTTTTTTGATATATTTAGAATGTGACCCTAGAAATTCAGCTTGTGGTCGATGAGAACGCCAAGGAATTTGCCATCTAATTTGTTACAAATTTGGGTATTGTTTATTTTGAGATTTATCTGATTAGAGGATTTATTGCCAAACAGAATATAAAACGTTTTGTCAATGTTAAGGGTGAGTTTGTTGGCGGTTAGCCAAAGATGGACTTTCTCTAACTCAGTATTTACTGTGGAATTTAGAGCAAGGGGGTCAGGACTGGAGTAAATGAAGGTTGTGTCATCAGCAAATAGAATTGGTTTGAGGTGTTGGGAGGCATTTGGAAGGTCATTAATAATGTAGATGAGAAAGAGGAGAGGGCCAAGTATGCTGCCCTGAGGAACACCAATGTTGATGGGTAGGGTGGGAGAAATTGTATTATTCACAGAAACATACTGGAGCCTGTCAGTAAGATAAGATTTGAGGTATTGCAGGGAGTGTCCTCTGACTCCATAATGATGTAATTTAAGAAGAAGGTTTTGATGGTTGACAGTGTCAAAAGCCTTACGCAGGTCCACAAATAACCCAACAGGAAACTCCTTTTTATCAAGAGCTGCGTGAATTAAGTTAATCATACTAATAAGTGCATCGTTAGTGCTTTTTTGGGGTCTGAAGCCATATTGACAAGAGCTAAGTATATTGTGTTTGGCTAGAAAAGAGTAAAGCTGCTTGTAGATTAGTTTTTCAAATATTTTTGACAAGTTAGGCAGGATTGATATAGGTCTGTAGTTGTTAACATCTGTGAGATCACCACATTTGTGGACAGGGGTTACTCTTGCTTTTTCTTGAATGTCAGGAAAGGTTTGGAGTTCAAGTGACTTGTTGAAGAGCAATGCAATAGCAGGGGCTAGAGATCTGGAGGCTTTTTTGTAAATTAAAGTTGGTATCTCCTCGAGGGCACTAGACTTGGTTTTAAGGGAAAGGATTATTTCATTGACATCAGTGGAACTAGTAGGCTTTAGGTACAGAGACTGTGGATAGTTACCTGTAAGATAGTCCTTAACATCAGTACAGGAAGATGGAATATCATTTGCAAGGGATGACCCAATGGAAAAGAAGAACCTATTGAACTCAATAGCAGAATCAGAGGCTGAAAGCTGACCAGCGTTACTGGAAAGGAGTGTTGGTTTGTTATTTAAAATCTTCTTTGATCCCAATATTTGTGAAATTGTGCTCCAAGTTTTTTTAATGTTGCTCTTTATTTGGGTAAATTTATCTTCATAGTATTTAGTTTTGGCTCGTCTAATTATTTTAGATAGCAATAACGAGTAATTCTTTGAGAATTCTTTGGAGACTGTTCCTAGCCTATACTTCTTCTCAAGGTCGTGTTTTTTGTTAATGGGTTTAAGTATTCCCTTTGTTAGCCAAGGATTGTTAAGTCTTTTGCTTGTGACTTGTTTTGTAAGCATAGGACAGTAGGTGTTATAAAGGCTAAGAGTTGTTTGAAGAAAAGATTGCACTGCTAGGTTTATGTCCCCTATGTTACCTAACTCGGACTCCCAGTTGACATTATCAGCAGCAGTTATAAAATTGTTTATAGCAGTTTCATTGTGCAGCCTAAAGTTAACTCCCTTGTCTCTAGAGGTGGTTTGCTAATGTTAGTTAAGAGAAATGTGGGGTAATGGTCTGTAGTGCTATCGGTGATTATACCTGAAGTAAGCGGAGAGGTTATGTTGGTCCAGATGTGATCTAGAGTCGTAGCAGTACTATCAGTGATTCTAGTTGGTCTAGTGATTAAGGGTATGAGGAAGCAGGAATTCATACAGTTGAGGAAGCTAACAGCAGTAGGGTGTTCAGGCTCGCAGAGGTCAATATTAAAGTCCCCTGCGATAATTAGATGGTTTTTGTTCAATCTGTTATCTAGTATTAGATTTCTAAGGTTTGAGTTGAATTCAGACACATCAGTGTTAGGAATTCTATAGACTGCACCCACAGTCAGGACAGACTCGGCACCCTTGACTCTGAAACTGGCGAAGATATACTCCCCACAGCAGTCTCTAGTTCTAATTATTTTTAAGCATGTTAGTTCTTGGTGGTAGTAAAGAGCAGTACCACCACCTCTCTGCATTTGACGACAGTTGTGAATTGCCGAGTAGTTAGGCATGTTAAAGAGTTGAGTATTATCCTCTTTCAACCACGTTTCAGTAAGTATAATAAAAGAGAATTTGTTGTCAATAGTTTCAATCAAGGCACTAACATCATCGAAGTGTTTACCTAGGGATCTAACATTCAAGTTGATTACAGAGATATTGTGATTATCTGTTAATACATTGTTTACATCATGTGCTGTAAAATATCTGCAATTTTGATCATTGAAGTGATGATTGTCATAGATAGTGGATAAGAGGTTTAGTTCTGGGTCTATACTTGTCTGCATAAAAAGGCTGTTTGCAGGAAAACAAGGCAAGAATGGCAAATTACAAAATAGAAAACAAAGAAAAAAGTAGATTAAAAAGTCTAAAGTAAAATAAACTTAATGGTAATTTTAAGTAAAAAGAAAAAAAAACTTAATGGGAACTAGGAATGTAAAAAATTAACTAGAATAATTAATAACAATAGATGACCAAAACAGTAATAAAAAACAATTATGAAATCTATAAGATGAAAAGCTTGCTTACTATACTATTATAAGTACACTATAGTTGAATACTAAAGTTACACTAAAACAAACTGAGGTAGTTTAAATAGAGATACACTCAGGAACACTGGATAATGAAGTTAATACTAGAGGACACAGGCAAAGCCAGTGTACTATGGAACATGGGAGTAAAAAGAAAAAAAAGATAATAATAAAGATGACAATATTATTCTTTTTTTTTTTTTTTTAACTAAAGTTAAAACCTTTTGAAGGGAAAGGCAGAGCTAGAGTACACAAAGGTAGTTAAATGAGATTATAATTTGAATTCAGGCTATACAGCAGATATCCCACAGTCGCTGAGGAAAGAAGTAAGGTGAGCTTCTGTGGTTATTGAATAGGTTTTTCCAGTGTCAGTCCTCCTAGCTATAATTTTACCATCTCGCATTACCATTTGTTAAACATATACGGCCATTTGTAAAACCACGATATGAATCATTTATTAATTTATGTTTTTCAAGATGAAGACGAATAGTATTTGCAATTATCGATTCGAGTAACTTTTCCACAATAGACATTAGGCTAATTGGCTGATAGTTTGACGCAAGTGATTTATCTCCTTTCTTGAAAATTGGTACCACATTAGCAACCCTCCATGACTCTGGCACTCTGCCTGACTCTAATGATTTATTAAATATGATAGACAATGGCTTGCAAAGCTCCTTTTTGCATTCCATAAGCACCCTGGCAAACACTTCGTCCAGCCCTGGGGATTTGTTTGGCTTAAGTTTCTTTATTTGTTTAATAACATCCTCCCTGGTAACTGCTAAACTAGTCAACCTGTCCTCTTCCCCACCCACATAGACTTGTTTGACTGAAGGCATAATGCTCAGTTCTTCTTTAGTAAATACAGAGATAAAATATTTATTACAATTACTACACATCTCTTTGTCATTGTCAGTTATCTGACCTGTCTCAGTTTTTAATGGACCTATCCTTTCTCTAATCTTTGTTTGATATAATTGAGAAAACCCTTTAGGATTTGTCTTTGCTTGCCCTGCTATGCAAATTTCATTGTTTCTTTTTGCCTTCCTAATCTCTTTTCTGGGGGGGGGGGGGGGGGGGGGGGGGGGGGGGGGGGGGGGAGGGGAGCCCCTTCGGCTCCCCGGAGCTATCCAGGCTGATATGGATAACCATCGACCAGGACAGGCACCAAGAAAGGTAAGCGCCTCAAAACAAACCCCTATTCTAGTTAAAACAACAAAAATAGCCAAACGAGTGGACAGAACTCCCCAAATGAAAACAAGCAATCAAGGATGACGTCACACGAGCCGCGATGCTTGTCTGCACAGCTGCACCCTTCCCAAGAGGGAGAAGGGGGTGCTCCAGACCCACCACACCGGTAATCCAACCACTAGTTCTTAGGATGATGTGATAGTGGCACGGTTGGGTGGCTCCAGCTCTGGATTCTCTTGCTGTGCTGTGCTTGGTGTTCAGTACTGCTCTTACGGTGGATTGTGAGCTGGGAGTAATATTCACAGGTACTCGGGCTGCATGTGCTTAGGGTTACCTTCCTTGAGTGCCCTGTAAGTACTGCCCTTGGGGTTTGGGGTTACAAGTCACATTAGGGTCTACTTCTATGGTCTTTTGCTGCTTGGTAATTGACCACCCCGAGTGTTGAGGGTTTTCCTACCTTATTTACCTTGGGGTAAGTGGTAGTTTTTTGCACCGGTGGGGCGCGGGGTACTGCGCAGCTAATTTTCACCTATTACAGCAGCCAGCTCTGTTCCTCTTGGGTATGTTATCCTTTTGTGGGGTTGTTCTTTTATTGTTTTAGCCTGGTAGGGGGTCTGCCTTTGTGTCCCTTGCCCCTGTTAGTTAGGGTGTTGACCTCTTGTGTCTGGTGGTACCCCCTGCTTCGCCCCCATTCGTGGATACGTCCCGGTTGTTCAGCTTTTGCAGTTTGTTTGGTAGACTTGTTAGGTGCCGGTTAGCAGTACCCCGCCTGGGCTTACCCTTAGCGATACCAGTGTAAGGGCCCCGGGAGTTCGCAAGGAGGTGCACGGGTCCGATGGATGCGACCCTGGGTCTCCTCTCACTTTGTGCGCGTTTGAGGGTTGCTCTGTCCCCCTTGTCTCAGGGCAACGCTCATTGTTTTTGCCTCTATCATGCTGTCTGTTGGGTTGGTGACACCTTCGACCCTGAGTCCTGTGAGCACTGTTGCTTGTTTGTGACTCAATTCACCCACTCTGATGATTTTCTTCAGGTGCAGGCGGATCAGGTGTTACATGTTTCGTTAGTTGCTTCCCCGGTTGCCCCTAAGGCTGCCCCGTAGTGACCCGGACTTGGGGTTGTTGGTTGCTTCGACCTTGATTCAGTCCGCACCCTCTTGTTCAGTCCCTGCTGTGGTTCATTCTGTCGCCCCCCCCCCTTTTCTCTTGCTTCCTGCTCCGAAGCGTCTGAGGGCTTCATAGTTGGGGCAGGGTTTAAAAGTTTCTGAGACTCGGGCAGTGTCGGGGGTTGCCCCTTCCAGGGAGATGATGGAGGTATTCGAGTCAGTTCCTCCAGCTGTAGCACCGGGGTCTGACCAATGGGCCCCTCTCATCCTGCTTTTCCGGCTGTTCCGGCTTTTTCTTGTGAAGATGGGGCTTTGGGGAATGACTCGCTCCCGGGGCCTGATGTGGAGGTTCCTAGGGTTGGGGAGGAGTTGCCTTGGGAGCTTTGGGCCCCATTGGACCCTGCTGGGGTTTTCCAACCCTCTGAGCAGGGCTGGCCGTTACGGGGAGTAGGGTTTTCCTTTTCCCCCTCTGCGTACGAGTTTTTTGGGCGCCGACCCCTTCCCGGGTTCGGTTCCATGTCCCATCGGGTTCGTCGGTTCCGTCCTGCCAGTGGGTACTTTTTGCCATTTTCTCACCCTTCTTATCTTGGACATGTATTCTCCATCATGTCACAGTCTTGTTCTCCTCGTATCGGGATCCTGCATGACCTTTGGTCTCGGATACCACTGGGCCCATATGAGCCTTCATGATTTTGTTTGCTTCTCTAGGATCTCGAAGGTTCAGTAAGGTCTTTGATTCTTCCCATATTACTGGAACGTCTGGCGGCTTCCGGTGAGGCTTATCTCCAGTTAGGACACGTTGGTCCTCTTCAGTGCTTCTTCTTGATTTTTGATACTATATCTGATTACAGTATTTATACTGAACATCTTCTCTCCGTGCTCTGTCTCGGCATTGAAAATAATCGTTAAATACACCTAATTGGCACCCTCCCCCACCAGGTGGGTAGTGCGGTTCAGACCTCATGTGTCCCTGCGCATGCGCCGCGGGTGTTTGTTTTGTTTATGGACAGTGTACACAAGTGTTGGTGTTCCGCGTCCTTTTCTCTCGGGTACTTCACTGCTCTCGCTCCTCTTATCTCTCCAGTCAGAGCCCATTAGATACTGGGGGTGTTATAGATTATGTATATGGGGAGGACACCTAGTTCTTTTCTCTACATACGGGTGTATGACGCCTCATTCACTTCTACTCCTCATCTTTTCCGCCTTCACATACAACTCTGGCTGTATTTCACTAGCGATGCTCCTGGAACATTATACGGCTATGCTGTGTCGTAACACGATAGTGCATACGCTCTACAGGTGAGCTTATACGATCTGGCAACACTTTTGGCCAGGCGCTGGTTCTCGGTTTTTGGATGAGTGTTGGGTATTGTTTGTGGCATTTTGTATGGGCCATTGCGTGCTTCTTACCGTGTCCTTTCTTTGTCAATCTGTATTGTTATTCATTACATGGTGGGGCACAGCTCCGTCTTTCGAGTTCTTTCTTTAGTCTTTCAGGGCCTGGGTCTTTTCTTGCTTCTGGGCGCTCCTTCTTTGACTTGTGACGATAATCTCTTTCTAGAGAGATTGAGCCTGCTCTTCCATACCTCAAGTTACATCCAGTTAACAAGTATAAGATGCTACATTCAAGATACGTCACCGGGAGCACAAAACGTTTTGACCAGGAGGCAAAACGTACCCAAGAT
Organism: Procambarus clarkii; assembly: GCF_040958095.1. NCBI lineage: Eukaryota > Metazoa > Arthropoda > Malacostraca > Decapoda > Cambaridae > Procambarus > Procambarus clarkii. The sequence goes on along the minus strand of NC_091187.1, from coordinate 2,135,450 downwards.
CCCCCCCTACTCCACACACCCTCCATGCCGGCTTGTCGTCAAACCAGCAAACTACCCATACCAGCCTGCCTGCTCCTGATTGGTGTCTCGCCGACCGCGCACCTGCACACTGCACCTCCGCGCCATCTACCTGAATCGACGTCGGAGCCCTGACCAGCTATCAACTTCAGAATATTCTTTGTGCTCTTAGAGTTGACATCTCTCTGCCATACTAAGCTTACTGGCTTGTATACGAAGGGAGGTCTCAGCCATAGCCGATATTCTCAGCACCATTTTACTATTTCACCTTTATACTATTGTGTCTCACATTGCCTTTGCATTTATCTTTGTTATTTAATTGTATTTTTCATACCCCGAGATTTGTCTTTATTTTCATTTATGTTTAAAGTAAATATATTAAAGTTTCATTGTTCATACTTTGTGTTTTACGTGTTCCTCCCTCTAACTTACCACAGACAACAGGCAAGCAGTCTATCTTTTTTTTGTAAGTGTGACCAGGCATTGACACCTGCCTGGTCGGCAGGAGGACTGCTGAACATCAACACTCCAACACTTTCCCGTCACAGACTCCCTCCATGCTCTCTGGACACTCGTTCATTGACCGCCGTGCAGTTCCTGGGTGAGCCCTTCCATATCCATTGGATTCTCTGTGTGTGTAGTAGTAGTAGGCCCAGTTCATGACATTCCCATTTGCTGCCTCAGTCTTCTTTGTTCCTCATATTGCTTCTACTCTCTTGTCCCTAGCTGTTGGTGCTTGGACTGTCTTTAAGGTCATTTCCTATCTCTATACTACATATTATGTTTTTTAGTATGTGCATATTGACTATACTAATGTTTGTGCTAGGTTGGACTATGTCCGTGTTCAGTTCCCTGATTTTGCACAGTTCGCATGCTCAGATATGATCCTGTGTTCTTTCATCTTCTCCTTGTATGTCATTACCAGCTTCTGGGTTGCCCTGTATGCAGGTGGATGTAGATTCCGTTTGTCCTCTCCTGCCCCTACAGTGTCTTTTCGTTGAGTCAGGAGGTGCTAGGTTTACGCCCCTGGCTCCGGTCTTTTCTTTGTGTTTCTTTCTGGACGGCATGTTTTTGTTTTCGTGCTGTTCATGTCCTGGTTAGTTCTCCTCATACATGGCTTTGCGTGCGTCGTTCTGCCATGCCGGGGCAGGTTGCATTGCTCCTGCAGGATTCGGTGTCCCTGTATTTTGCATCGCGTCTTGCATTTCGACTCGTGATGCTTACTTTCTTGTTGACCTCGACCTGGGCCCTGACTATTAGGTTTTCGTCGCAATTTTGTTCTTGCTATTTGCAGCGTCTGCGGTTTGGCATTTTTCTGCTAGCGGCTTCATGTTGTTATCCGTTGTCGAACTTGTTGGTCCTACAGGGGTCCTGGAGGGTTCCCCCCTGGAAGGGGCATGTCTGCTCGCCCCGGGTTGGTTCTTTTCTGGCTCGCCGGGTTTGAGTTCCAGGTTTCCTGGCTTAACCCACCAGTTGACACGTTCCTCATCTCAAGATGACACTTCTCACGAGTTTCGCGACGGGACCACGGCGTCTCCGATCTCCTGAGGAGCTTGCTAGTATTGGGGAATTTTCTGTATGGCAGACGTTCCATCTGGTTCCTTGCTTGCCTTGATTTCTGGCGCTGCTTGCTTTGTGTTTGCATCCGGGGTTTTCCCACAGCTCCGCCTTTTCCCATGCTCGGTCCGATCTGTGACAGGGCTGGTTCGGTTTCCGCCTCCAGTCTTCCAGTCTGATACTTCTGTCTCGAGTCTCTCACCATCTATTGGTGTTCAGGTGGCTTTGTTGATGGTGTCTGTTACGGCCCTCTCGGGACGCAACGGGGTTCTTACTCTGATGTTGTTAGAGAAAGATATAGGTATCCGTTCCCGAGCCAGTAGTGGCTATCAAGGGATGAGATCCGTGACGCAAGTAACTTAAAGGGAGTATGGAAAGATAGTCAAGAACTTAATATTATAATTAACACCATCACCATTTAAATATATAAAATAAATTAGTACACAAGGGGGAGGGGTATTAACACTATACAAGGGGATCGTGCACAATCTAGTCTTCTGCTGAAGACTCTTGATTAAGAAGCAAGGTGCTGAGTCCGCGGTGCTTTCTTCGTGGCCTCAAGACGTGTCTTCTGGAACGCCGAGCCTACCCTGGCCACAGGTCAGCCAAAACACAGGTCCACTGGGGGCACCGTCGTGGAGGCCGTCAACCACACGTCCAGCAGGTCTGCTGGCAGGTACTGAGCCACCAAGGCTGGTACGGCCACTCCACGAACGATAAAAGGGGTACGCCCTAGACAGGAGTCTCGTGTGATATCACCAATCACCCTCCTGTCCTCAATACCCCAGTGGATTATCGTCTCCAACCGTCGGTCCCGGGTAAATCCGTTCACTGCCACTCCACTGGCAGGCTTAACACACCACAGTGTTCTTCCGGGAGGACGACGTCACAACAGCTGCAGCAAACTTCACAGTATGGAGACTGGCTGCCTCGGGTAGACTGACTCCACTTCCATCACAGTGGTCCCAGGTCGGCTCTGTAAGCAGACACGTCATCAATAACTGGGACACTAATACACCACACTCACAGGCTCAGATACTAACACCTGACGTATCCAGCCCATAGATGGCGCTGTCGTCGGAGCACCACCTCACCAGAGGTCAGGAGCGGCGGTGTTGAGCGCTGAACCAGACTGGAAACTGGTCCTCGAGGCCAGTACACGCTGTCCTCACTAGGTGTCGTCGTTCGTTTGGCGGGGGTTTCGGGAGCTGACCCACAGATGGCGTAGTTGTTACTGCTCCTTGCTCGGACGCTGGACTCGGGTCCGTAACACCTCCCCACCAAAAAGAATTTGGTTTGGGGTTCTATAAAAAACACAAACCAAATTAGCAGGGCGACACAACTCCAAATGGACTTACTTATCCTATGAACTGGAGTGATGAGGCTGTCTTGTCCACAGAACTTTTCTGAGGAACCCTGACACAAAGGGAACTTGATAATGGCAGGCGATGACCTGCCTGACGTAATCTTCCACACCTCCTCTGCGATGGCAAACAGGGGCATCATCTCACATCTCTCGAGTAAGGATCGGTGTAGACACGATCTGGGGCGACTCGACACTTTCCTGTGTAGTGGCATCGATGATGGCTGATCACAGACGGCATTTCTGGTACCGGTCCGATGGTCCTTCAGGGAGACAGGAACCTGGAATACAGGGGTCTGATAATTCAGAGTGATAGCGACCGCGAGTAAAACAGTACTTACAGCATACTCTACTAGGTCCACACCTAGTCCCAACGGGGCTGTTCGTACGTCGCAGGTGGCATTCGCTCTGCCACCGTCAGGTCGACCATCGTTCCACATAACGCTGCATTGAGGCTCAGCAGTCACGCGGGGGGTGTCAACCTGTCGGAAACAGTCACTCATATTATCACATGTCGTACCTCCAGTATCAATTATCACCTTCCAGGTCCCTCCTTCAACTGCAACACCTGCAGTACAAATCTCCAATCCCTGGGATCTCTTCACGATGTTCATGGGAGCCATCATTCGTCGGGTCGTCCACCGGTCCTCACTGAGAGCACAAACAAGAACACATACGAAAAACAAACAAAATACCGATAGGAAACATTTGGTAAGTCGAGGGATAAGTTTCCTGAGCTTGTCATGTCCATAGCCGGCACCATCCACTAGCCTGGCTTGGACCAAAGAGGGCACTAGACCTTTAAAACATACCTCTGACGTCTGGGGAATCTCTGGCTGGTCCACTACACACTGTAACTTGCCATACCGCAAGCACACCTCAGCCTTCGCTCCAGACTCGTTGGTATCCGTGGGTGTCTGCACACAAGGCCTCTTTTCTAGCTCAGGTACTTCTGCCATCGTAACCTCATGTTCCTTGTCGAGAGAATCAGGAGACACTGCTAAATAACTGTCGATCTGCGGGGGAGAGGACAAATTAGACATGTTCAAATCCGGGTATGTCTTTACCTGGACATTACCATTGCCTGTTATCACCTCCGACCTTGCTGTTCTGGTAGACTCGTCCGCAACCTTGGGACGATTGGTGCTCCAATCGGTCACCAAGTCGTTGGCTAGTACCACGTCAATCCCAGCCACAGGGAGGGTATCGACTACTGCCAACTCACATGTGCCGCTGAAATAAGGCGAATCAAGATGTACTGGCACTAAGGGGGCGATGTACTGCGTCCTAGGAAACCCGACCAGGATCACCTCTGGTCTCCCATCCACACTTACTCCCTCGGGTAACGAGCTCTTCACGATCAGGGACTGGGCTGCTCCACTATCTCTGAGCACTACAATTGATCTACCAGTATGATCACTCGTTACATACCCGGTTGAAGTGTGAGGGGCCAACAAACTTGGTCCTTCCTGCGTCGTCGTAGACTGGTTTCCTACTGGTGATGTAACACAGCTCACCAACATCACCTCCCTTCGTGCGCTGCCACCTCTTCTACCTCGGCACCTAGCAGCTATGTGCCCTTTCTGCCCACAAGTCCAGCACACCATGTTCCGCCTCGGACTACGGTGTTTCGGACTACTAGGACTTGTTCTTCGGGGGCTACTTGGGGGCGTCTTCTTAGCGCTTCGTGGGACGGGTCTTTCTTCTTCTTCGTCGTGAGGTCTATCAAACCGGCGCTGGTAATTCCTCGGGACGTACTTAGCAGACGGCCTATGAGTCAGGATATACTCTTCAGCCATGGTGGCTGCTGCACTCAAGGTCTCCACCTGCTGCTCTTCTAAGTATGTCTTGAGGTCTCCAGACAAACAATCCTTGAAGTCCTCGAGCAGAATCAGCTGTTCGAGGTCTTCCCTGGTCTCCACCTTCCGAGAGGCACACCATTCTTGAAAAAGTCGCTCCTTGATCGTGGCGAACTCTGTGAAAGTGTGCTCTGAGGTCTTCTTCAGGTTTCTGAACTTTTGCCTATACGCCTCAGGTACCAATTGGTACGCCATGAGCACAACTTTCTTCACCTTGTCATAATCGCTGGAGTCGTCAAGGGATAACGTAGAGTAGGCAATTTGGGCCTTCCCAGTCAAGACTGACTGTATCATGATGGCCCAATTCTCCCTTGGCCACTCCAAAGAGGCAGCGACTTTCTCGAAGGCTGCAAAGAATTTTGACACTTCCTTCTCATGGAATTTGGGGACCATTTTAATGTTTCTTACCGGATCGAAACCACTGGTGTCCGTCGTTTGCCTCCGACCACCGCCTAATCGCAAAACTTCTAGTTCATGTTGTCTCTCTCTTTCCTCTTTGTCTCGTTCTCGTTCTTCTCTCTCTCGTCTCTCTTCTCTTTCTCGTTCTTCTCTCTCTCGTTCTCGTTCTTCTCTTTCTCGTCTCTCTTCTCTTTCTCGTTCTTCTCTCTCTCGTTCTCGTTCTTCTCTTTCTCGTTTCTCTTCTCTTTCTCGTTCTTCTCTCTCTCGTTCTCGTTCTTCTCTTTCTCGTTTCTCTTCTCTTTCTCGTTCTTCTCTTCTTTCTTCTCTTTCTAATTCTAAACGCCTCATCGCCAATTCTTTTTCTTTCATCTCCATTTCTTTATCTTTTAATTCCCGTTCTAATTCTAACTTCTTCCACTCTATCTCACGATTGATCTCTAGGGCACGCATTTTGACGGTTAGGAAGCTGATATTAAGCTCACCTGCATCACTGTCAATGTCACTGCCCTTATCTTCCTTTTCCGTGGAAGCTATTTCCTCACCTTCCCTTGTACTAGGAGTCCCGCTTCCCTGTTTCTCTTCTGCCTTCAGGTGCCGGTGAACCTTGGACAAGATCTCCACACGGGAATCACTGGCACGGATCTTGATCTCCAGGTAGGCGCTCACTAGTACAAGTTCCGGTTTGCTCAGATATTTTAATCTGGCAAGACAATCTTCTCTGTTCAGAAAAGCCTGAACCTCGTCCAGATCGTCAATGGTAGCTTTGTCTGCCATTGTCACAGGTGGAACACTTAACGAGCACTTAACACACCGAGCACTGTTCTATGTCAATATTGCACTTTATCGCACCAAACACTGCACTTGCCAATATTGCACGTAATCACTTCGGGCACCGCACTACCCAATATTGCACTGAGTCCAAGTGAACACTTCGCTCTACAATATTGCACTGAGTCCAAGCGAACACTTCGCTCTACAATATTACACTAAATCACTGAGCACCGCACTAGGCAATATTGCACTTAATCGCTTAATCACAGCGAGCACCGCACTGCACAATATCGCGCTTAGTCACTCTGAGCACCGCACAGGACGTATAACGTCACAATCGTCACACAGGGGGGAATTATATACAGGGATTACGCCACTTCACCACCCCTGTCAAACATACTTAACAAGGGGACGGATCCCGCTGGGGATGCCAATTATGTTACGGCCCTCTCGGGACGCAACGGGGTTCTTACTCTGATGTTGTTAGAGAAAGATATAGGTATCCGTTCCCGAGCCAGTAGTGGCTATCAAGGGATGAGATCCGTGACGCAAGTAACTTAAAGGGAGTATGGAAAGATAGTCAAGAACTTAATATTATAATTAACACCATCACCATTTAAATATATAAAATAAATTAGTACACAAGGGGGAGGGGTATTAACACTATACAAGGGGATCGTGCACAATCTAGTCTTCTGCTGAAGACTCTTGATTAAGAAGCAAGGTGCTGAGTCCGCGGTGCTTTCTTCGTGGCCTCAAGACGTGTCTTCTGGAACGCCGAGCCTACCCTGGCCACAGGTCAGCCAAAACACAGGTCCACTGGGGGCACCGTCGTGGAGGCCGTCAACCACACGTCCAGCAGGTCTGCTGGCAGGTACTGAGCCACCAAGGCTGGTACGGCCACTCCACGAACGATAAAAGGGGTACGCCCTAGACAGGAGTCTCGTGTGATATCACCAATCACCCTCCTGTCCTCAATACCCCAGTGGATTATCGTCTCCAACCGTCGGTCCCGGGTAAATCCGTTCACTGCCACTCCACTGGCAGGCTTAACACACCACAGTGTTCTTCCGGGAGGACGACGTCACAACAGCTGCAGCAAACTTCACAGTATGGAGACTGGCTGCCTCGGGTAGACTGACTCCACTTCCATCACAGTGGTCCCAGGTCGGCTCTGTAAGCAGACACGTCATCAATAACTGGGACACTAATACACCACACTCACAGGCTCAGATACTAACACCTGACGTATCCAGCCCATAGATGGCGCTGTCGTCGGAGCACCACCTCACCAGAGGTCAGGAGCGGCGGTGTTGAGCGCTGAACCAGACTGGAAACTGGTCCTCGAGGCCAGTACACGCTGTCCTCACTAGGTGTCGTCGTTCGTTTGGCGGGGGTTTCGGGAGCTGACCCACAGATGGCGTAGTTGTTACTGCTCCTTGCTCGGACGCTGGACTCGGGTCCGTAACAGTGTCCCACCTGTGTGCTTCGTCTCGGCGGCGGTATGTTTTTTTTGGCGGTCCTTCCCTTTTCTTTTTGTCCCTTCATAGGTAGGCTGCGTTTTTTTTGGTGTAGTCTTATCCTTCTTTTGTGGCGGTTTAGGACTGTCATCTTACCACATACTGTCACCTTGTCTTGTGCTGCACTGGTGGAACTGCTCCGGTTTGCTTTGGTTTTGGTGTTCCTTCTGCACCAATTCGCGAGCTGTTTCTGGCGTGGTTCACCTCCAGCCTGTTCATGTGCCGCTTGAGCCGTCCTGCTCCTTTGATTTGGGGCTTTCTCCTCTCTTCTCCTCAGTTTCTTGTGACCCCTTCAGTTCTGGATTGTTTTTCCGAGGCTCTTTTCTTGTTAACATTGGCCTCTGGGGGTCAGGTCGAGGGAGTTTCATGCTCTCCTCCGGCGCAGTTTTTCTACTCCTTTGGTCCTTCGTGTTAGGCTGTTTGCTTGCAGCAGTCTCCTTTTCTGACAGAGATTATCAATTAACTTTAGTCAGGCCGGGGTTCATCATGTGTTGCGTCCGGTTGCAGAGCTCTGCCGTTATTTGCGTGCCACAGCCTCGGTGGCCAGGGACGCGCTTTGAATTGCTCTGGTTTCCATTCTTCCCTGTTCCCGGGTTTGGGTCTCTCAGGTTTTCCGCAGGGTTATTCGGTCCACCTAGTTTGTGGTCTATCTCCGTGCCCATGACGTTCGTAAGTTTGCTGCTCTTGCTGCCATCTTCGGTAACATTTCTTGGGCTGACAATCGGGCACGGGGTTTTTGGCGGTCAAACAGGGTCCTGGCTGCATGCTACCTCATGATTGTTCCTGGGCCTAGTCGGGCCTGTATCGCTTTGGGTCGGCGGTTGCAGCCTATTGTCTCGATTTCGTGTTGAGATGTGAGTATTGATCGACTCCCGGGTAAGTTCCTCTAGTTTTTGTCTTTGGTTAAGTAGTTCCAGGGAGCCGAAGGGGTTCCCCCCAGAAAACCAACGTTGATTGTAATGAAACGCCATTTTCTGGGTTAGCCCCCGGAGGATCCCCGTCAAACCCCCCCCTCCCCTTTGTTGGCGTTTTTTCGCATGTTTTGACAGCCAGACTAAGTTGGACAGCTCCACCTCCTTTCCCGGGGAGGGTGGGAGCTGCGCAGACATGCTGCACAGCTCGTGTGACATCATGCTTGATTGCTCGTTTTCATTTGGGGAGTTCTGTCCACTTGTTTGGCTATTTTTGTTGTTTTAACCAGAATATGGGTTTGTTTTGAGACGCTTACCTTTCAGGGTGCCTGTCCCTGTCGATGGCAGATATAGAATGCTCCAAATCACATGTGCATTTCTATAGGCCATTGCTCCTCGTGCCTCTCTGAGAGGGCCAGATTCTGGCTTGTGGTCCCCGGTAAGCTTAGAACTCCATCCACACTGATGCCAAATGTTAGGGATGTCTTTATCAGCCTGGATAGCTCCGAGGAGTCGAAGGGACTCACCCAGAAAATGATGTTTCATTACATTCAATGGTGGTTTTTTAACATTTCTAACCAGTTGGATGAATTCTTGTTCTAAACTGAATTCCCCATTTCTAATCCTTTTGTACCAAGCTCTCTTTCTACATATAAGATTCTTCAGATCCTTTGTTATCCATTTCGGGTCATTAGAATTCGATCTATTCAATCTGTATGGCATACTACGTTCCTGTGCTTTGTTTAGAATTTTTTTAGATAAGTTAAATTTTGAATACACATTGAAATCCCTCTTTACATCACCAATTGCTGGGTTCTCGTCTCGCACCAAGACCAGCCCACTTCCCGTGCTCAGGACTTTCCACTCTATTTCACCCAAAAACATTCTTAGATCATTAAAATCAGCTTTTTGAAAATCTGGCACCTTAACAGAATTTTCTCATATAAATCTATTCCATTCTACGCTAAATCTGATTTCTTTATGATCTCTGTTCCCTAGCTCACTCCCTATTTCAATTTCATTAATTTGTGTCTCCCTGTTAACACTAAGTTTAAAATATTATTTTCCTGCATTGGTTCCTTAACCCGTTAACTGCGCAACACATCATATGATGTGTTCAGTGATGTGCAGTAACTTGCACTACACATCATATGATGTATTGGAGTACTACGCAAGATTTAACGGCCCGCGGATATACAGGGTTCACCACACTTTCATCAGGGCTCTTGTAAACAGACGCCATTTAAAAAAAAATCGTGGGCCAAATTCCTGGGTGTGAGGGGCCTCAGTATTGAGTAAGCAACCAAGCCTGACGCACGCAGCATGAGCTCACAGCACTGCTGTTCAGCTTGTGACCACAGCATTGCCTAAAAATGCCATAATATACATGTTCTTGCTATTATTTAGCGAAGATATTATTACAGAAGACCCCTGACTGTGATAAAACTGACCAGGATTCTGATAATAGTAGGATTGTGGTGATATTTAGCACTGTGCTCCATGGAGGGAGGAGTAATGCTGTGGGAGGGAGGGTGGTGGCGTTGTCTTCTGACTGTGTGGCCACCTTTTATTGACTGCACTCACCATACCAGCTTAGTAGTTGGCTTTGGTGAACACAAATGTAGATACTTATATATAACGTGTGTACAGAGTGTAATAACAGCTATAGGAGTAGGTTGAGAGCACAACTTATGTTGTTTACTGGTAGCCACTATGGTCTTTGGGCACCATACCAGCTTACTTGTACAAGTATGGTGAATAAAACAGGTAGATACTTATATATAATGTGCATATATAGGGTAATAACACCACAAACAGTATTGTTGGAGGAGAAATATTAGTGCGTCTGGCCTTGAGGGCGGCCGCCACCAGCTGACTGTGTAAGTAGCTATGTCACCCATGACACAAATGCTGCTTGACCTAGATGCTCTAGATATTTCATCCCATTGATGCTTTGCTTCCATCCTGTCAAAGTTTGGTGGCCTTTATATAACTCCTATTATAAGATTATAGCTTTTTCATTTAATTCTAACCAAATAGTTTCTGTGTGTAGCTCAGTTTTGATTCCCTCTTTGAGACTACATTTCAAATTTTCCCGAACATATATGGCTACTCCCCCTTTCTCGTCTAATATATTTATCTGTGTGAAATAGTTTAAATCCGCTTATTTGATATTCAGCTATTAGTTCTTTATTTTCTACTTTCATCCATGTTTCGGTAAGTGCAATAATATAATTTTTTTTTCTGTGCAGACGAGCATTTAAATTGTGTATTTTGTTTCTTAGACTCCTACTATTCGTGTAATATACCTTAAGTGTATTGTTATTTTGAGGCACTTCTCTTTCCCCTGTTCATTTTGCCAATTTGCTTCCTCCACTAACACATACTTTTAATACCTCCTTTCTCCATATCAATTTCTATAACCTATCCAGTTACAGTTTAAACCAAAACAAACCCCTCCAACCACAGGTTCCAATGAGTTGGCAACAGCAACCACCCCAGCCCTAGATAGATGCACCCCGTCCTGAGCATACATGTCATTTCTTCCATTGAAGTGTTCCCAGTTATCTACGAATGATATTGCATTTAATTTGCAATATTTGTCCAGTTGGCAATTGACACCAAGTGCTCTCGTCAACTATTCGTTTCCATCTCCCTTTCTTGGAAGAATGCCACATATGACCGGGATTCCTCCCTTGCTCCTAACTAATTCTATGGCTGTCTTAGACCTCTGTATCAGTGTCTCACTCCTAACTTGTCCTACAACATTTTCACCGGCACTGATACAAATAATGGGTTTGTTCCCATTTCCAGTTAAAACATCATTCATGTTGTTAACAATATCACCAATTCCTGCTCCCGAATAGCAAACCCTTAACTTGTTCCCCCTATCCCTGGGACAAAACGTTTTAGCCAAATACCTCACCTGGGAATCTCCCACAATGAAAATTCGCTTAAGTACTCCCATTACTTTGTGAGCATCTTGAGGGACTTGCGCTCCCTTCGTTGTCTTCCCTTTCGAGGGACTAAGACCAACTTAAACTAAGAATACTTGATCTTTCCTCCATTATCACATACGATAAATACATTTCCTTCCATTATTTGTAAGAAACTAAGGACGGGTTTTGTTAGTCTGTACTCTCGGGTACGGCTTACAAGCAGCCCTACTGCAATATGTTACCTAAAAATATTATCCTATACTCTGGGATATATTTATAAAAAATATTGGCCCTTCTGTGGATATGTTAATCTGTCAGTAATATTAACTCTGCTCTAGAATAGCTAATACAAAAAATGTATGTAAATATTATATAATTACTATTAGTAAATAAAGTACCTGTACTGTAATATTACTTTTTTTCGAGGAGACACTGTAATGTAATAATACATATAGCTTAACCAATTATTCTTTCCACAGGATAACAAGCCAGAGGAATGCTCAGTGTGTTATAACGATTATGATGACAATCAGCTACGGCCTCGCACACTGCCGTGCGGCCACACATTCTGCTCCCAGTGTATTGACAATGCTATCGAGAATGGTCAACTAACCTGCCCCAGCTGCCGTGCCGAGCACGCTGCCACAGCTGCTACTCAGTTCCCAATTAGCTATGGCATGGAGGCATTTGTTAGGAAACTGAAAGATATCCAGCTAACACAAAAGAAAACTGTACCAATAAAAAAGAAGTTACATTCCCTGGTGCAGGAGCAGAAGAGCAGCATCAGCAGCCTCATTACTAGCTGTGAAGAGGTACTGTCCCAGCTGGGGGAGTATCGGGGCCAGTTGGGGGACTGGAAGACTTGCCACCTCCAGCTCCAGGACAGACTCTATGCTCTGGTAGAGCAGAACAAGTCAGCAATGAAGCTCTTGGAACTGGAGGATACCAGTGTGGTGGATATGACAACACAAGGAGAGGAAGGAAAGACTCAGCTGCAGGCCATGTTGGGGAGCCTCGACACAGTCAACACCCCACAGGAAGTTTACATAACCATAGGCACAGCTGATGAGTGCAGCATGAAGGTAGAAGATTGGCTCAAGAAGTGCCAGGAACTCTTCCCAGATGTCAAGACTGTCCACACCTCAGTGAAGGTACGCTGTTGAAGGTCACATTGTTCTCACCCAACTGAGTGTAGTATTGCCTCTATATAAACACTTTTGACATGGAGACACATCAAGATGAGAGTTGACTTTATAGATACGAAACATTTTGCTCTAACACCTGAAACATTTTTATTAATAAAGTCAACTGTCATCTTGGTGTTTTTCTACACTGTGGTCAGTGTAGAGAAACAAAATTACTTATGTTGTCAAATTACTTACTCATTCTGATGCTTCATTATAGTCCAGTTACTTTACTCAGAGCCTGACGCTTCATTATAGTCCAGTTACTTTACTCACAGCCTGATGCTTCATTATAGTCCAGTTACTTTACTCAGAGCCTGATGCTTCATTATAGACCTGTTACTTTACTCAGAGCCTGATGCTTCATTATAGTCCAGGTTACACATTAATGTTTGTGTTGGTAATGACAGGTGCAGAAGACCATCAGGGAGGCCCTGGAGATGATGACCACAGAGACAGGTGCCACAGCTGACCCCGTACACCTGGGAGACTCAGCCTTCAGCATCATGGATAAAGTTCAGGAAATCACTCTACAGATCCCCCAGAAGCAATTAACAGTAAGTTTTTTTATTTTCTCTCATAGATCATATCACAAGATATTGAGTTGCGTTTTGAGGAGAGGAAGTTTGTTCTTAAGTATATCGAGGTTCCCCAAGGTCAACTATAGACTTTCCTTAACATACAATTCACAATAGATGCTTAACTCCTGGATAAAGATTTACTGGTAGGTAAACAGAGGCATCAGATGGAAGGAAACATGTGAACCATTTCTGTGCTGCACGGTTATCTTGAGATGATTTCGGGGCTTAGTGTCCCCGCGGCCCGGTCCTTGACCAGGCCTCCACCCCCAGGAAGCAGCTCATGCCAGCTGACTAACTCTGAGGTAAATATTTACTGCTAGGTATCTGGGGCATCAAGGTAAAAGAAAATATGCCCGTTGTTTCTCACTGGCACCCAGAATCGAACTCGGGATCACAGGATCACGCGTACAGTGTTCTGTCCGCTCAGCCACCGGCTCCGAGCCACAGGTTCGGTGATTGAACCTGTGATCCTCTATTGAACCCGGGATCCTGGCCCCCCTCACAGAGGCACAGAGAGCGGGTGACACTCCACCAACCTACCGGGAAAGCCTTCAGGAAGACAGTGAACCAAAACAGACCACTGATGGGTTCCAAGAGACTGAAGCCTTGAAACTGCCAACAAATTCCCAAACAATGCCAGCACCAACCTCCAGCCAGTAGAGGGGGGCGGGAGCTACAGGTCCAGCACCAACCCCCTGCCAGTAGAGGGGGGTGGGAGCTACAGGTCCAGCACCAACCCCCTGCCAGTAGAGGGGGGCTGGAGCTACAGGTCCAGCACCAACCCCCTGCCAGTAGAGGGGGCTGGAGCTACAGGTCAAGGACCAACCCCCTGCCAGTAGAGGGGGGCTGGAGCTACAGGTTCAGCTCCAACCCCCCTGCCAGTAGAGGGGGGCTGGAGTTACAGATCCAGCACCAACCCCCTGCCAGTAGAGAGGGGCTGGAGCTACATGTCCAGCACTAAGCCCATGCCAGTAGAGGAGGCTGGAGCTACAGGTTCAGCACCAACCCCCTGCCAGTAGAGGGGTGGCTGGAGCTACAGGTCCAGCACCAACCCCCTGCCAGTAGAGGGGGGCTGGAGCTACAGGTCCAGCACCAACCCCCTGCCAGTCGAGGGGGGGCTGGAGCAACAGGTCCAGCACCAACCCCCTGCCAGTAGAGGGGGGCTGGAGCTACAGGTCCAGCACCAACCCCCTGCCAGTAGAGGGGGGCTGGAGCTACAGGTCCCGCACCAACCCCCTGCCAGTAGAAGTGGGCTGGAGCAACAGGTCCAGCACCAACCCCCTGCCAGTAGAGGGGGGCTGGAGCTACAGGTCCAGCACCAACTCCCTGCCAGTAGAGGGGGGGGCTGGAGCAACAGGTCCAGCACCAACCCCCTGCCACTAGAAGAGGGCTGGAGCTACAAGTCCAGCACCAACTCCCTGCCAGTAGAGGGGGGGGGGGGCTGGAGCTACAGGTCCAGCACCAACCCACTGCCACTAGAGGAGGGCTGGAGCTACAGGTCCAGCACCAATCCCCTTCCAGTAGAGTTGGGCTTGAGCTACAGGTCCAGCACCAACCCCCTGCCAGTAGAAGTGGGGGGGGGGAGAAGCTGGAGCTACAGGTCCAGCACCAACCCCCTGATTGTAGAGGGGGGCTGGTGCTACAGGTCCAGCACCAATCCCCTTCCAGTAGAGTTGGGCTTGAGCTACAGGTCCAGCACCAACCCCCTGCCATTAGAAGTGGGCTGGAGCTACAGGTCCAGCTCCAACCCCCTGCCAGTAGAGGTGGGCTGGAGCTACATGTCCAGCACCTACCCCCTGCCAGTAGAGGGGGTGTCTGGAGATTCACGTCCAGCGCCATCCCCCCTGCCAGTAGAGGGGTGGGACTGGATCTACAGGTCCAGCACCAACCCCCTGCCATTAGAAGTGGGCTGGAGCTACAGTTCCAGCACCAACCCCTGCCAGTAAAGGCGGGCTGGAGCTACAGGTCCAGCACCAACCCCCTGCCAGTAGAGGGGGGCTGGAGCTACAGGTCCAGCACCAACCCCCTTCCAGTAGAGGTGGGCTTGAGCTACAGGTCCAGCACCAACCCCCTGCCAGTAGAGGGGTAGGCTGGAACTGCAGGTCCAGCACCAAGCCCCTGCCAGTAGAGGGGGGTGAAGCTACAGGTCCAGCACCAACCCCCCTGCCAGTAGAGGGGGGTGGAGCTACAGGTCCAGCACCAACCCCCCTGCCAGTAGAGGGGGGTGAAGCTACAGGTCCAGCACCAACCCCGCTGCCAGTAGAGGGGGGTGGAGCTACAGGTCCAGCACTATCCACCTTGCCAGCAGTGGGGGGGCTGGAGCTACAGGTCCAACACCATCCGTTCTGCCAGCAGTGGGGGGGCTGGAGCTTAGGGTAGAGAGGAGGGAGAACTACGAAAACCTTTCAGAAGTGACACACAATATGGACAATCATTCATATTTGCAAACATTCATGGTTTAAAGCCAAAGTCAAGTTAAGTTCATAAATGGCCTCCTATTCGAGTCAAACTCAATATTTGGGGCATTCACGGAAACTCATGCAAAAGATTACATGGATGGTGAAATCTGGATTCCAAATTATAATTTATATAGATGTGATAGAAAAACTAGGTCAAATGGAGGAGTAGGTCTGTATATTTAAGAAGACCTGGTATGCACATAACTACTAAACTCAACTAATGAGGTGGTTGAGGTACTTGGAATTAAGGTAGAGAAACTAGACCTAATTATTATTCTAATATATAAACCGCCAGATACAACGGTTGAGGAATTCACAGAGCAGATGCACAAAATAGAGAACATACTTGACAACCTAGCAAACCCAGCTCCAGATATTATCTTCCTTGGAGATTTCAATTTACAGAGTTTAAGTTGGAGAATGGCAAACACAAATATCATAGCAGGGAATGACCCGGGAAATAACCAACCACAGGTCAGTGAACTTTTGAGATTCTGTGACAAATTCTCGCTCAATCAACAGATTACAGAACCAACTAGGAACGAAAACACACTAGACTTGTTATTCACAAACAATGATGAACTAATCAGAGACATCACAATCTCAGATACTTCATACTCAGACCATAAGCTCATTGAAGTGCGAACTAGCATAAATAACGGTAGTAGGTCTAAGAGACCCAACAAGCGAGAAGGAATATTCAATCAATTCAATTTAAACAATAGGAGGATTGACTGGGAAAAAATAAATGTAGACCTTGCAACCATTCAATGGGAGATGGTCTTAAGCGACAAAACTCCCACACAGGGAATAGCTCAACTGACAGCTGAAGCTTACAAGGTCTGCTTGAAGCACGTACCTGTGAGGAGGGGCAGAAAGAGGACCACTCTAGAAAGAGAACGCAGACGACTGTACAGGAGAAGGAAAAAAATAACGGAAATGCTTCGGCAGACACAACTATCACTAGGAAAGGAAATAAGCCTAAGCAGGGAGATCGAAGAAATAGAACAAACGTTGAAGCGATCATATGAGTCTGAGGAAATGGAATTGGAACAGAAAGCTATACAAGAGATAAGGAAAAATCCAAAATATTTTTTCTCATACACAAAATCAAAATCCAAAACCTCGACCAGTATTGGACCGTTAATTACAAATGAAGGTACGTACACAGAGGACAACAAAGAGATTAATGAAATTCTAAGAAGCCAGTATGAGGCTATGTTTAGCATACCAATAAACAACATGAAAGTTGATGACCCAGACAGCTTCTTTATGAACGACATTCAAGCTGCAGATAATATACCGGTTATTACCACAAACTCGGAAGACTTTGAAAGAGAAATTGACAATATGCCTATGCACTCAGCTCCTGGGCCTGACTCATGGAATTCAATATTCATAAAGAAATGTAAACTACCAGTAGCGAGAGCACTCAGCGTAATATGGAGAAAGAGCCTGGATACAGGGGAGATACCAGCAGCACTTAAATCTGCAGATATAACTCCGTTGCACAAGGGGGAGGGGGTGGAGTAAAGTCTTGGCAAAAAATTACTGGCCAGTTGCACTAACATCACACATAATAAAAGTGTTTGAAAGAGTGATTAGGAATCAAATTTCTAGTTTTATGGAAAACAATGAATTGCACAATCCAAGACAACATGGATTTAGAGCGGGAAGATGCTGTCTGTCACAGTTACTCAACCACTATGACAAAATCACAGAAACCCTAGAAGAAAAGTAATATGCAGATGTTGTATACATAGACTTTGCAAAGGCGTTTAACAAATTTGACCATGGGGTGATAGCTCACAAAATGAGGTCAATGGAAATAACTGGAAAAGTAGGACGCTGGATACTCAATTTCCTGTCGAACAGAACACAAAGAGTAACAGTCAATCAGATAAAATCGAGTCCAAGCGATGTTAAAAGCTCTGTACCTCAAGGTACAGTCCTTGCACCGCTACTGTTCCTTAATCTCATATCTGATATAGACAAAAATACACGTCATAGCTTCGTGTCGTCCTTTGCAGATGACACAAAAATCAGCATGAAAATTACCTCTGCTGAAGACATTGAAAAACTACAAGCAGATGTCAACAAAGTTTTCGATTGGGCAGCAGAAAATAACATGATGTTTAACAGTGATAAATTTCAGGTACTCAGGTTCGGCAAAAATAAGGATCTGAAACATAATACAGGGTACAAAACACAATCGAATCTTCCCATAGTAGAAAAACAGCATGTCAAGGATTTGGGAATAATGATGTCCGACGATCTAACGTTTAGGGAGCGTTACCAAGCAAATAAGGCGTCAGCCAGAAAAATGATCGGATGGATTACGAGAACTTTCAAATCCAGGGATCCCATCACAATGGTTGTACTCTTCAAGTCACTTGTGTTGTCCCGTCTCGAGTACTGCTCAGTACTCACTTCCCCCTTTAGAGCAGGAGAGATTGGTGAAATAGAGGGAATACAGAGAACATATAAGGCACACATAGACGACATAAAACACCTAAATTATTGGGATCGTCTCAAAGCTCTCCAAATGTACTCTCTAGAAAGGAGACGAGAGAGATACCACATAATATACACATGGAAAATACTGGAGGGTCAGGTCCAAAATCTACACAGCAAAACAACAACGTACTGGAGTGAACAATATGGAAGAAAATGGAAGATTGAACCAGTGAAAAGCAGAGGTGCCATAGGCACAATCAGAGAGCATTGTATAAACATCAGAGGTCCGCGGTTGTTCAACGTCCTCCCAGCGACTATAAGAAATATTGCCGGAACAACCGTGGACATCTTCAAGAGAAAACTGGACTGTTTTCTAAGAGAAGTACCAGATCAGCCGGACTGTGGTGGGTATGTGGCCCTGCGGACCGCTCCAAGCAACAGCCTGGTGGACCAAACTCTCACAAGTCGAGCCTGGCCTCGGGCCGGGCTTGGGGAGTAGAAGAACTCCCAGAACCCCATCAACCAGGTATCAACCAGGTACAGGTCTGGCACCAACCCCCCTGCCAGTAGAGGAGGGCTGGAGCTACAGGTCCAGCACCAACCCCCTGCCAGTAGAGGGGGGCTGGAGCTACAGGTCCAGCACCAACCCCCAGCCAGTAGAGGAGGGCTGGAGCTACAGGTCCAGCACCAACCCCCTGCCAGTAGAGGGGGGCTGGAGCTACAGGTCCAGCACCAGCCCCCTGCCAGTAGAGGTGGGCTGGAGCTACAGGTCCCGCACAAACCCCCAGCCAGTAGAGGAGGGCTGGAGCTACAGGTCCAGCACCAACCCCCTGCCAGTAGAGGGGGGCTGCAGCTACAGGTCCCGCACCAACCCCCTGCCAGTAGAGGAGGGCTGGATCTACAGGTCCCGCACAAACCTTCTGCCAGTAGAGGTGGGCTGGAGCTACAGGTCCAGCACCAACCCCCTGCCAGTAGAGGGGGGCTGGAGCTACAGGTCCAGCACCAACCCCCTGCCAGTAGAGGTGGGCTGGAGCTACAGGTCCAGCGCCATCCCCCTGCCAGTAGAGGAGGGCTTGAGCTACAGGTCCAGCACCAACCCCCTGCCAGTAGAGGAGGGCTGGGGCTACAGGTCCAGCACCATCCACCCTGCTAGTAGTGGGGGGGCTGGAGCTACAGATCCTGCACCAACCCCCTGCCAGTAGAAGTAGGCTTGAGCTACAGGTCCAGCACCAACCCCCTGCCAGTAGAGACAGAGGGGCTGGAGCTTCAGGTCCAGCACCAACCCCCTGCCAGTAGAGACAGAGGGGCTGAGCAACAGGTCCAGCACCAACCCCCTGCTAGTAGAGGCGGGCTGGAGCTACTGGTCCAGCACCAACCCCCTGCCAGTAGCGGTGGGCTGGAGCTGAAGGTCCAGCACCAACCCCCTTCCAGGAGAGGGGGTGGGCGCTACAGGTCCAGCACCAACCCCCTGCTAGTAGAGGGGGGCTGTAGCTACAGGTCCAGCACCAACCCCCTTGCAGTAGAGGGGGGCTGGAGCTACAGGTCTGGCACCAACCCCCTGCCAGTAGAAAGGGGCTGGGGTTACAGATCCAGCACCAACCCCCCTGCCAGAAGAGGGGGCTGGAACTATAGGTCAAGCACCAACCCCCTGACAGTAGAGGGGGGGCTGGAGCGACAGGTCCAGCACCAACCCCTTGCCAGTAGAGGGGGGCTGAAGATACAGGTCCAGGACCAACCCCTTGCCAGTAGAGGGGGGCTATAGCTACAGATCCAGCACCAACCTCCCCCCTGCCAGTAGAGGGGGGCTGAAGATACAGGTCCAGGACCAACCCCCTGCCAGTAGAGGGGGGCTGTAGCTACAGATCCAACACCAACCCTCTGCCAGTAGAGGGGGGAGGCTGGAGCTACAGGTCCAGCACCAACCCCCTGCCAGTAGAGGGGGGTGGGAGCTACAGGTCCAGCACCAATCCCCTGCCAGTAGAGGGGGACAGGAGCTACAGGTCAATCGCCAACCTCCTTCCAGTATAGGGGGGGGGCTGGAGCTACAGGTCAAGGAACTACCCCCTGTCATTAGGGGGAGGCTGGAGCTACGGATCCAGCACCAACATCCCCCCCCCCTTCCATTAGATGGGGTTGCTGGAGGTACAGGTCCAGCACCAACCCCTTGCCAGTAGAGGGGCGGCTGGAGCTACGGATCTAGTAACCCCCCCTTTTATTAGAGGGGGCGGGGGGGGGGGGCAGGAGCTACAAGTCCAGCACCAACCCCTCTGCCAGTAGAGGGGGGCAGGAGCTACAGGTCCAGCACCAACCCCTCTGCCAGTAGAGGGGGGGGGGGCGCTGGAGCTACAGGTCCAGCACCAACCCCCCCTGCCAGTAGAGGTGGGCTGGAGCTACAGGTCCAGAACCAACCCCCCCCCCCCCCTGCCAGTAGAGGTGGGCTGGAGCTACAGGTCCAGCACAAACCCCCTGCCAGTAGAGGTGGGCTGGAGCTACAGGTCCAACATCAACCCCCTGTCAGTAGAGGGGGGCTGGAGCTACAGGTCCAACATCAACCCCCTGCCAGTAGAGGGGGGCCGGAGCTTCAGGGCCAGCACCTACCCCCTGCCAGTAGAGGGGGGCTGGAGCTACAGGTCCAGCACCAACTTTCTGCCAGTAGAGGGGTGGGGGGGGGGCAGGAGCTACTGGTCCAGCTCCAATCCCCTGCCAGTAGAGGCGGGGTAGAGCTACAGGTCCAGCACCAACCCCCTGCCAGTGGAGGCGGGCTAGAGCTACAGGTCCAGCACCAACTCTCTGCCAGTAGAGGGGGGGGGGGGCTGGAGCTACAGGTCCAGCACCAACCCCCTGCCAGTAGAGGGGGGGCTGGAGTTTCAGGTCCAGCACCAACCCTCTGCCAGTAGAGGGGGTGCTGGAGCTACATTTCTAGCACCAACCCCCTGCTAGTAGAGGAAGGGCTGGAGCTATAGGTCGAGTACCAACCCACCATTCCAGTTGAGGGGGGGGGCGGGGCTGGAGCTACAGGTCCAGCAGCAACCCCCGCCCAGTAGAGGAGGGCTGGAGCTACAAGTCCAACACCAACCCCCGCCTGTAGAAGAAGGGCTGAAGGTACATGTCCAGCACCAACCCCCTGCCAGTAGAGGGGGACTGGAGCTACAGGACCAGCACCAACCCCTTATCAGTTGAGGGGGGGCTGGAGCTACAGGTCCAGCAACAACCCCCTGCCAGTAGAGGAAGGGCTGGAGATACAGGTCCGACACGAACCCCTTGTCAGTAGAGGGGGGGCTACAGCTACAGGTCCAGCACCAACCCCCTGCCAGTAGACGGGGGGCTGGAGCTACAGGTTCAACACCAATCACCTGCTAGTAGAGGAAGGGCTGTAGCTACAGGTCCAGCACCAACCCCCTTCCAGTAGAGGGAGGCTGGAGTTACAGGTCAGCACCAACTCCCTGTCAGTAGAGGGGGGCTGAAGCTACAGGTCAGGCAGCAACCCCCTGCCAGTAGAGGTGGGCTGGACCTACAGGTCCAGCACCAACCCCTGCCAGTAGAGGGGAGGCTGGAGCTACAGGTCCAGCACCAACCCCCTGCCAGTAGAGGAAGGGCTGGAGCTACAGGTCCAGCACCAACCCCCTGCCAGTAGAGGGAGGCTGAAGCTACAGGTCAGGCAGCAACCCCCTGCCAGTAGAGGTGGGCTGGACCAGGTCCAGCACCAACCCCTGCCAGTAGAGGGGAGGCTGGAGCTACAGGTCCAGCACCAACCCCCTGCCAGTAGAGGAAGGGCTGGAGCTACAGGTCCAGCACCAACCACCTGCCAGTAGAGGGAGGCTGGAGTTACAGGTCAGCACCAACTCCCTGTCAGTAGAGGGGGGCTGAAGCTACAGGTCAGGCAGCAACCCCCTGCCAGTAGAGGTGGGCTGGAGCTACAGGTCCAGCACCAACCCCCTGCCAGTAGAGGGGGGGCTGGAGCTACAGGTCCAGCACCAACCCCCTGCCAGTAGAGGAAGGGCTGGAGCTACAGGTCCAGCTCCAACCCCCTGCCAGTAGAGGAAGGGCTGGAGCTACAGGTCCAGCACCAACCCCCTGCCAGTAGAGGAAGGGCTGGAGCTACAGGTCCAGCACCAACCCCCTGCCAGTAGAGGAAGGGCTGGAGCTACAGGTCCAGCACCAACCCCCTGCCAGTAGAGGAAGGGCTGGAGCTACAGGTCCAGCACCAACCCCCTGCCAGTAGAGGAAGGGCTGGAGCTACAGGTCCAGCACCAACCCCCTGCCAGTAGACGAAGGGCTGGAGCTACAGGTCCAGCACCAACCCCCTGCCCGTAGAGGAAGGGCTGGAGCTACAGGTCCAGCACCAACCCCCTGCCAGTAGAGGAAGGGCTGGAGCTACAGGTCCAGCACCAACCCCCTGCCAGTAGGTGCTTTCCTTGACTTGCTTCAGTTTATGTGTAGTGTAATGTGCTGATTGTGGTGAATGTGGTAGGTGTGATTGACTGATAATGGGGCTGACACTGACCACAGGTGATAATAGGGCTGACACTGACCACAGGTTATAATGGGGCTGACACTGACCACAGGTGATAATGGGGCTGACACTGACCACAGGTTATAATGGGGCTGACACTGACCACAGGTGATAATGGGGCTGACACTGACCACAGGTTATAATGGGGCTGACACTTACCACAGGTTATAATGGGGCTGACACTGACCACAGGTGATAATAGGGCTGACATTGTCCACAGGTGATAATGGGGCTGACACTGTCCATAGGTGATAATGGGGCTGACACTGACCACAGGTGATAATGGGGCTGACACTGTCCACAGGTGATAATGGAGCTGACACTGTCCATAGGTGATAATGGGGCTGACACTGACCACAGGTGATAATGGGGCTGACACTGTCCACAGGTGATAATGGGGCTAACACTGACCACAGGTGATAATGGGGCTGACACTGACCACAGGTGATAATGGGGTTGACACTGTCCACAGGTGATAATGGGCCTGACACTGACCACATGTGATAATGGGGCTGACACTGACCACAGATGATAATGGGGCTGACACTGACCACAGGTGATAATGGGGCTGACACTGACCACAGGTGATAATGGGGCTGACACTGACCACAGGTGATAATGGGGCTGACACTGACCACAGGTTATAATGGGGCTGACACTGACCACAGGTGATAATGGGGCTGACACTGACCACAGGTTATAATGGGGCTGTCACTGACCACAGGTGATAATGGGGCTGACACTGACCACAGGTTATAATGGGGCTGACACTTACCACAGGTTATAATGGGGCTGACACTGACCACAGGTGATAATGGGGCTGACATTGTCCACAGGTGATAATGGGGCTGACACTGTCCATAGGTGATAATGGGACTGACACTGACCACAGGTGATAATGGGGCTGACACTGTCCACAGGTGATAATGGGGCTGACACTGTCCATAGGTGATAATGGGGCTGACACTGACCACAGGTGATAATGGGGCTGACACTGTCCACAGGTGATAATGGGGCTAACACTGACCACAGGTGATAATGGGGCTGACACTGACCACAGGTGATAATGGGGTTGACACTGTCCACAGGTGATAATGGGCCTGACACTGACCACAGGTGATAATGGGGCTGACACTGACCACAGATGATAATGGGGCTGACACTGACCACAGGTGATAATGGGGCTGACACTGACCACAGGTGATAATGGGGCTGACACTGACCACAGGTGATAATGGGGCTGACACTGACCACAGGTTATAATGGGGCTGACACTGACCACAGGTGATAATGGGGCTGACACTGACCACAGGTTATAATGGGGCTGACACTGACCACAGGTGATAATGGGGCTGACACTGACCACAGGTTATAATGGGGCTGACACTTACCACAGGTTATAATGGGGCTGACACTGACCACAGGTGATAATGGGGCTGACATTGTCCACAGGTGATAATGGGGCTGACACTGTCCATAGGTGATAATGGGGCTGACACTGACCACAGGTGATAATGGGGGTGACACTGTCCACAGGTGATAATGGAGCTGACACTGTCCATAGGTGATAATGGGGCTGACACTGGCCACAGGTGATAATGGGGCTGACACTGTCCACAGGTGATAATGGGGCTAACACTGACCACAGGTGATAATGGGGCTGACACTGACCACAGGTGATAATGGGGTTGACACTGTCCACAGGTGATAATGGGCCTGACACTGACCACAGGTGATAATGGGGCTGACACTGACCACATATGATAATGGGTCTGACACTGACCACAGGTGATAATGGGGCTGACACTGACCACAGGTGATAATGGGGCTGACACTGACCACAGGTGATAATGGGGCTGACACTGACCACAGGTTATAATGGGGCTGACACTGACCACAGGTGATAATGGGGCTGACACTGACCACAGGTTATACTGGGGCTGACACTTACCACAGGTTATAATGGGTCTGACACTGACCACAGGTGATAATGGGGCTGACATTGTCCACAGGTGATAATGGGGCTGACACTGTCCATAGGTGATAATGGGGCTGACACTGACCACAGGTGATAATGGGGCTGACACTGTCCACAGGTGATAATGGGGCTGACACTGTCCATAGGTGATAATGGGGCTGACCCTGACCACAGGTGATAATGGGGCTGACACTGTCCACAGGTGATAATGGGGCTAACACTGACCACAGGTGATAATGGGGCTGACACTGACCACAGGTGATAATGGGGGTTGACACTGTCCACAGGTGATAATGGGCCTGACACTGACCACAGGTGATAATGGGGCTGACACTGACCACAGGTGATAATGGGGCTGACACTGACCACAGGTGATAATGGGGCTGACACTGACCACAGGTGATAATGGGGCTGACACTGACCACAGGTGATAATGGGGCTGACACTGACCACAGGTGATAATGGGGCTGACACTGTCCACAGGTTGAGGACCTCCGCAGGATGAGGGAGCCCGTCAAGAGGCTGGTGGAGGCTGGCCGGGTGTTGGCCGTCCAGGAAGACCAAGATGGCCGCCGCTCCGCCAGGATAACTCTACAAGACGGACAGCTGTACCTCCACCCACTCCTGCGTCAGCCCACGCCCGCCCACGCCCACACCCTCCAGGTAACTTTATTACACCCACTAGTCTTACTGACATTACTGACTTACTGAGTTGTGATAACTAATATGATAACATTTTGTTATACAGTTATCAGCATGATTTATTTCATTTCCTGCAGGAGAGTGAGGTTGTGGGCGTGCTGGAGCCCTCCTGCACCCTGGCGTTCCTTGACCTCGGGTGGGCGGGGTCAACAAGAGGGCGGGTCACCATCCGGCTGACCCCTGACACTCCGCTGGCCAGACAGTTTGTGTTGTTGTGTACGGGCCAGCGGGGCCACACCTACCGCAACACTAAACTGTTCCAGGTGTGGGACAAGGGTAGGTCGGGGGAGTGTGTGGCGGGCGGAGACTACGAGAGTAATGATGGTAGGAGAGGAGCCCCACTGCTGCCTGACCTCCACGGGCGGTACCGGGAGTCAGGCCGGGCAGGAGCTGTGTGGTCCAGGTGGTCGCCGGGGGCTGCCAGGAGTGCCCAGTTCGGCATCACCACCAGGGACCGCCAGGGTGGTGATCAGTGTTCACGTGTCTTCGGTGATGTGGTGAGCGGCCTGGATGTGGTGAGGGCAGCAGTCAACCACAGTGACATTACGGAGGTGACTGTGGTGGACTGTGGTGTTGTGCTGCCACTCTAGTTCACTGTACCACCACCATCACTACTGTGGTGTTGTGCTGCCACTCTAGTTCAATGTACCACCACCATCACTACTGTGGTTTTGTGCTGCCACTCTAGTTCACAGTACCACCACCATCACTACTGTGGTGTTGTACTGTCACTCTTCCACTTACTATTACTTCTATATCACCAACGCCTCACTATCTCTGCTATATCACTGATCCATGGTGTGTTGTGATATTACCATACTGATCCATGGTGTGTTGTGATATTACCATACTGATCCATGGTGTGTTGTGATATTACCATACTGGACCATGGTGTGTTGTGATATTACCATACTGGGCCATGGTGTGTTGTGATATTACCATACTGGTCCATGGTGTGTTGTGATATTACCATACTGGTCCATGGTGTGTTGTGATATTACCATACTGGACCATGGTGTGTTGTGATATTACCATATGGGTGTGAGGTGGTGTTATGACTACACATACACCAGTATGATCATACTGTAGCTGGTGTATGATGTGCTCAAACTGTATAGTGATGTCTTGGCTGATTAGCCTAGTATCATGAATATTAATTTATGTAGTTATTCTTTTTACAACACACTAGTATTAAATGTGTATTGCCAATGTATGCCACATATATCTATGTATATTATATATTGGTGTATACTGGCAGCAGGTTTTCTTTCAAACATGTTTCATTGAATATGACTGCATATTCTGAATTTATTATTTTCTGGTTTAGGGCGTCTATACCTCTAACTATTTTCTTAGCATCAGGGCTTAATTGAAATAGGAGTTCTCCAAAACTCATTTTCGTACTTTTAAGGTGAAGAAAAGTAGTGATTTACTATAGAGTGTATTACACTTATTTGTATAATTTGCACGACGTTTCGAACCTCCATGGTTCATTCTCAAGTGAACAGATCTTACAATACTAGTTGATTTTATACCCACAATGGGTCAGGTGATAATACAATAAAGGTGAAAACATGGGGGGATACATAAGGGATAAATGTGAGGTGAAACATAGGGGTAACTGCAGAAGGCTTATTGGCCCATACGAGGCAGCTCCTATCTAAACACAGATTAATCCAGTGTAATTGGCCTATTATCAATACCATATGTCCAGTATGGTATTGATATTATATATCTGTAACATAAGCCCTTGCCATGTATTTGTGGATATATATTAGAAGTCTAGTGAATAGCAGTAGCCTAATGTCATGTAGCTTGAAAAACATCCGTTTATGCTTATATTATGGAATGCGACATAATGCTGTATAGGAAATATTATGTGAACTATGATAGAGAATATAAATTTAGGTCTCTGATGTATTACTGTCATGTATACTGTATAATTTCCCTTTCATTATTGTTCATTACATTGTCCTCTAACATTTAATTAGATTTTGGCACTGAGATGTATACCACATACATGGTTTTGATACACATGTTGTATATATATTGTGACGGGAAAGTAAGTAAGTAATTATCAAAAGAAGGCACCAAACCGGGAAGGCTATGTAGCACCATCAAATACGCAAAATAATCAGAGGGCGCTAAATATCACCAAGGATGCCAATACGAGAACAAAAACGCATAAGGCGAACGATATCAAAAGTATCCGAGTCACCAAGAATTCTATCGAGGGACAGGTGACCGCGAGGGGCGGTCGGAAAGCAAAACATACGCTCGTCCTGGAAGTCAGGACATTCAAGAAGGACATGCACGACCGTAAGAGGGACAATGCAACTAGGACAATAAGGAGCAGGGCGGCGCTCCATCAAGTGACCATGGGTTAAGCGAGTATGGCCAATACGCAACCTCGCCAGAGCTGTTTCCCACCGCCGGTTACGGTGGAAGGAGGACTGCCACGAGGAAACACAACATTTAAGAGTACGTAGCTTGTTACCAGTAACAGACAACCAAGAAGCCTGCCAACGGGTAAGGACTGAGGAATGGATAACCGGGTAAAAGTCGGAATACGGAATGCCCTTACGAGAGATGGGACAAGAGCGGACAGCTTCCTTGGCGGCAGCATCCGCACGCTCATTTAAAGACACACCAATATGGCTGGGAACCCAACAAAACTCAACCGACTTAAATTTACTATGAACGAGGAACAGCCAATGCTGGATCTCGACAACCACTGGATGAACTGGATTAAAGGACCCGAGAGCCATGAGGGCACTACGAGAGTCAACAACAACTACAAAGGAAGACTGACAACGAGAAAGTAGGAGACGAAGAGCATAGAGAATAGCATAAAGTTCCGCTGTAAAGATGCTAGTCTCCGGAGGCAAGCGACACATATAAGTGCGATCAGGAAAAACAACAGAGTAGCCAACACCGTCCGCTGACTTAGACCCATCGGTGAAGACAGAAACGGAGCGGGAGTGAGAAGAAAAGTGCTCGAGGAAAAGGCGTTTTAGAACCGTAGGAGGGGTAAAAGCTTTAGTGACACGGGTCAAGGAAGTACAAAACCGCGGAAGAGGGACCCTCCACGGGGGCAAAGAAGGAACAACACGAGGAGAAACATCAGAAATACGAACGGAAAGAGAATCCTGCAGGCGAGATAACCGGACAGAAAGAGGGAGGTGGTGAAGAGGAACAGGAACCGCAGGAGGGGTAAAAGTTAAAGCACGACAGAGGCGAGAGGAAGGATGTTGCAAGGACCGCGCAAGATAGCGAAGACAGTAGCGATCACGGCGGTCCTGGAGAGACAGGAAGCCAGTGTCAACATACAAGCTAAGGACGGGAGTCGAACGAAAGGCACCAGAACTGAGGCGCAACCCAGTATGGTGCAAAGCATCAAGACGGCGAAGAGTAGAAGGAGAAGCAGACGAGTAAGCAGGGCAACCATAATCGAGCTTAGACAGGACGAGAGAAGAATGTAAAGCAAGGAGAGTGCGCCTATCTGCCCCCCAAGAAGTATGGGACAAGACCCGAAGGAGGGTAAGGGCCTTAGAGCACTCAACACGGAGGTAAGAGATATGGGGAGACCAAGACAAACGAGTGTCAAGGAATAACCCCAAAAGCTTCGCGGAATCTTTGTATTCAAGGGGATGACCATAAAGTGACAAAGAGGGACGAAGAACAACCCGTTTCCGCGTAAATGTCATGGCACAAGTCTTAGAAGTAGAGAACTTGAAGCCATGATCAGTGGCCCAAGACGACACGGCATCAATTGCAAGTTGAAGCCGGCGTCGAAGGAGAGGCGAATCATCACCCTGACAACAAAGGGTAAGATCATCGACATAGAGAGCGGAGAAGACACCAGAAGGAAGAGAGGAAAGAAGACCATTGAGGGCAACCAGAAAAAGAGTAGTGCTCAGAACACTACCCTGGGGCACACCTTCGTATTGCTGAAAAGAGGGAGAGAGAGCGGTACCAAGGCGCACCCGAAAGGAACGACGAGAGAGGAAGCTGCGGAGAAAGAGAGGGAGATGACCACGAAGGCCAAAAGAATGAAGTTGAGATAGGATATGATAACGCCAAGTGGTGTCGTAAGCCTTTTCCAGGTCAAAAAGGACGGCAACAACGGAGGTCTTCGCAGCAAAAGCAGTACGAATATAGACCTCCAAGTTCACCAGGACATCTGTCGTGCTGCGGCACTTGCGGAAACCAAATTGAGAAGGGGAGAGGAGGTGATGGTGTTCCAGGAACCACATCAGACGAACGTTAACCATACGTTCAAAAAGTTTGCAGACACAACTTGTGAGAGCAATAGGGCGAAAGTCCTTAGGGGAAGTACCCAGAGACCCCGGTTTGCGAACAGGGAGGACAACGGCATCGAGCCAGTCCTCAGGGACTGACGACGACTCCCAGATCCGATTATACAGACTCAGTAAATACTGAGACGTGCTCGGAGGGAGATGGCGAAGCATCTCATAATGAATACCATCGGAGCCCGCCGCCGTAGAACCGCAGAGGGCCAGAGCAGAACGAAGTTCAGAGAGAGAGAAGGGATCATTATAGGGAAGCTGAAGATGAGTGCAGAAATCTAAAGGACGAGACTCAAGGACAGGTTTACGAAGAAGGAAAGATTGGGGAAGATGGAGACCAGAGCTAACAGAAGAAAAGTGGGAACCCAGTTCGGAAGCGACCTGCAACGGGTCCGCCACAAGAGTATCATGGAGGTGAAGGACCGGTGAAACATCGGGAACGAACTTACCCGCTATCTTGCGGATACGCTTCCAGATCTGGGCCAGAGGGGTTTCGGACGTAAGTGTTGAGACATAAGATGCCCAACATTCACGTTTAGCCGTACGGATGGCCCTACGGGCCACCGCACTCGCTTTCCGAAAGAAAAGAAAAGAATCGGTCGTCTGCCTACGGCGGTGCCTCTTCCAGGCTGCACGCTTACAGCGGACAGCCCGAGCACAGTCCGCATTCCACCAGGGAACGCACTTCCGCGGACCCCGAGAGGAAGAGCGAGGAATAGAGCGGAGGGCAGCGTTGAAGACAGTGTCATGAAAAAGGAGGAGAGCGCGAGAGAGAGGCAGAAGGGAGAGGTCAGAGAGAGCAGCACTGAGGGTAAATAGGGTCCAGTCTGCCTTAGCAAACTGCCACCTAGGGAAAGAGAGGGAAGGGCGAAAAGAGAAAAAGGAAACAAGGATGGGGAAATGATCACTTCCATGGAGGTCATCAAGAACCTGCCACGTGAAATCTAAGTAAAGAGAAGAAGAGCAGAGAGAAAGATCAAGACAAGAAAGGGTGCGAGTCCGAGAGTCCAAATGAGTGGGCTCACCAGAATTCAGAAGAGACAGGGAAGAAGATAGGAGAAACGGCTCAAGGAGGCGACCCCGGGTATTCGTCAGAACGTCACCCCAAA
This sequence comes from Procambarus clarkii, assembly GCF_040958095.1. NCBI lineage: Eukaryota > Metazoa > Arthropoda > Malacostraca > Decapoda > Cambaridae > Procambarus > Procambarus clarkii. The sequence goes on along the minus strand of NC_091187.1, from coordinate 2,104,820 downwards.
GAGAATGACGACAATTGAAGTCACCCAGCAGGAGCACAGGCTCCGGCAAGGAGTCTAGGAGGTGTTTCAAATCAGGAAGAGAGAGCGGGACACTCGGGGGGAGATAAATGGAACAAACTGTGTACCATTTCCCCACAAAGATACGAGCAGCAGAACAATAGAGAGGCGAAGGAAAAAGTAAAGGAACAAAGGGAACATCCGCACGAATCAAGAGAGCAGAAGAATTAGAAGCCCCAGCAATGGCTGGGGGGGGGGAGAGAAAGGAATAGCCACGAAAACGACCAGGACGAGCACCAAGCATTGGCTCCTGGAGACAGACACAAAGGGGCAAAAACCGCGAAATCAGAAGTTGGAGTTCGAGGAAATTGGCGTAATAACCTCGAACGTTCCATTGAAGAATGGACAACGACGGGAAGAGAAAGGACAAAAACAGAGAACAAGGAAGAAACAAAGGCGAAAGAGCGACAGAGCACGTTAAAGAATATCAGGGTCGGGATCAGGGTCAGCAAAGTCAGGGTTAGGGGGCATGGGTAAACTGAGCAAAGACGGAGGGAAGGAAACGGGAGAACAGATCAGAGGTGGGCGGGCGGGGTCCGGAGGAGGAGGAGGAAGAGGAGGAGACAACGGAGAGGAGCGGTCAAGGACAGCAGTAGGAAGAGGGGGAGTAGAAAGAGGGGAGCGCACCCCAGCAAGAGCAGCAACCGAAAGGGAAGCAGGGGCCAAAGAAACCTCCATAGCAGGAACAGGGGGTGCAACCACGGAAACGGGAGGGGAAGGAGCAACAGAGCCAGAAGTAGGAGCTAAGGAAGAAAGCGAAGCCTTCTTACCCGCCGGGGAAGAGGAAGGAGAGGAGCCAGGCTCACGCTTCTGACTTAAAGAGACAGGTGTCCCAGCAACTACGTACCGGGCAACGGATTCCAGCGTCTCAACAGGAGAAGCCGAACGAGAGCAAAACGACGGCCGTTAGGAGAGCGATGGACATCCGCCTGCACCGACAGGCGGCGGGGAGAGCCGAGAGATGGAGGAAGAGGATGGGAAGGAGGATCGGAGGGGGACGAGGAAGAAGACACAGGAGACATGACAGATCGGGTGGAAAGAAGGGGAACCCCAGACAGAGGACCAGGAGGGGGACCCCTCGGGAAAGAACTCAAAGGAACAGAGGAGGGGGCAGTGGGCGTATCAGGGTCCAAGGCCCGGAAACGGTTGAGAGTCTGAGGAAGGGGGGAAGGACGAGGAGAGGAAGAGCGCAACACGCGAGCATAAGAGATGTTAGTATAAGGCGGGAGCCGGCGAACCTGGCGCCTCGCCTCAGGAAAAGACAAACGCTCCCGGTGCTTCAGGTTAAGGACGGCCGCCTCAAGCTTGTAATGGACACAGGCACGGGAGAACGTAGGATGGGCCTCACCGCAGTTGAGGCAGCGAGCTTGGGGAGAAGTGCACTCCGACTTAGAGTGACCTTCACTCCCACACAAAGGACAGAGAGAGACAGTCCCAGAGCAGCGGAGGGCACCATGCCCAAACCTCCAGCACTTATTACAAAGTCGAGGAGAAGGAATATACTCCTGGACAGAGCACCTAGCACCAGCAAGAATGACAGAGGATGGAAGGGTCCTACCATCAAAGGTGATCTTCACAACGCGAAGGGGTTGACGTCGACGACCACGAGGGGGACGAGTAAACGAGTCAACCTGGAGGACAGAATGGCCTTGGGCATCAAGGATATGCCGAATATCATCGTGGCAATCCTGCAGATTCCGAACACCGGTTGCAACATGGGGTGGGAGGAGAATAGTGCCAACACTGGAATTCATCTGAACGTTCTTGGAGACCCGAACAGGGATCTCGCCAAGGCAAGATAAGGCAGCCAAGCGGGAAGCCGCATCCTGAGAAGGAGCAGCAACGACACGTGTACCAAGACGAGTGGGGTTGAAAGTAACACACGCATCCACGGAATCTACAAGATGCCGATGGAGGGAGAAATCGTCAGGAGGCGCAGAATCAAGAGGGAGGAGATCAAAGTATTTGGCCCATGAAGCAGGACCAAACAAGGCCTGATACGCATCAGCACGGGAAGGAATCGAGCGAGTGCGGTTGGGGCGCGAACGGCGTTGAGAACCCCTAGAGAGAGAGGGGTCAAAAGGCGCAGTAGTCACAACGAAAGACTTAGCCACACCAGGGGACGAAGTGGTCACCACCGGGGGCTGGAGGCTCGACCCAACCTCAGAGGAGGGAGGGGAGCTGGGGGAAGAAGTCAGGACGGTCAAAGGAGGAGCAAGGTCGGGGCCCAACGCAGCGGGAGCTACAGAGCCTGGTCTTCCAATACAGGCCGACTCGGGGGCTTGGTCGCCCACCCCACGAGCCTGAGAGGGTACAACGGAAACATTCAACGACATAGAGACGAAAAGTGACAAATTCATCCACGAATGTGCCCCCATACCCACCATGGAGCCACAATTAGAGGCAGGACACCCAACAGGAAGCTATCGCTGATCACGCCGGGGCCCCCTAGGGGTGCGTCGTGAGTATACGCCCCACAAACGCCACCTTAAGAACCGTCAGTCCGTCGAGATCGGGTTCAGCGACGAAAGGGGGATTGACAATAAAAGGTTCCCCTCGCTCGAGACGTCGGGTACTACAGTTCTACGGGTGCAAGAGTATGCCTCCTCAAGCACCCGGGCGTCAAAATAGAAGAAGTCCAAAGAAATAATCCAAAACAAGCAAAAGGCCGGCAGGAAACGACAAGCAGATAGGAGAAGAGGGGGGAGAAAAACGAAACATAAGGAAAAGGAAAAGCGATCCGGCACAATTGGAGAAGACAGCAGCAGGAGTGCAAGGCCAGAAAAGGACAGAGGACTGCCCAACGGAGCATCACACTCCGGCAGCCGTCCACCAAGCCCCCTCACGACGCCAACGGGCCGGAAGGGGAGGGGGTTGTGACGGGAAAGTGTTGATGTTCGGCAGTCCTCCAATGGCAGGTGTCAAAGCCTGGTCATACTTTAAACAAAATTATTGACTGCTTGCCTGTTGTAAGTTAGAGGGAGGAACACGTAAAACACAAAATATGAACAATGAAACTTTAATATATTTACTTTAAACATAAATGAAAATAAAGACAAATCTCGGGAAGTTAAATTACAGTTAAATAATAAAGAAAATTCAAAGACAATGTGAAATACAAAATACAATGTTAAAATGGTGCTGAGAATATCGGCTATGGCTGAAACCTCCCTTCGTATACGAGCTAATGAGCGAGTATACCAGAGACAGATGTCATCCATAAGAGCACAAGGAATATTCTGAAGTGGATTGCTGGTCAGGCTCAGACGTCGATTTATGTAGAGGGCGCTGAGGGGCTATGTCCAGGTGCGCTGCTGGCGAGCCGCCAATCACAGGCAGGCAAGCTGGTGAAGGGTAGTTAGCTGGTTTGATGACGAGCCGGCGTGAGGAGGGTGTGTGGAGTGGGGGGATCTTGGATACGTTTTGCCTCCTGGTCAAAACGTTTTGTGCTACTGGTGACGTATCTTGAATGTAGCATCTTATACTTGTTGCTTTGGCGTAACTTGAAGTAGGGAAGAGCAGGCTCAATCTCTCTTGAAAGAGATTATCGTCACAATATATATACTTTATATTGCATTCATGTATACTTATGAATAATGGCTGGCGGGCAGACGTCTTGAAATCCTCCCTTAACCCCTCCCTTCTCCCGCCAGTGTTACCATGTCTTGCCAATATGAATTCTTTGTTCACATATTTTTATATCATTATATAATCTTTAATGTACTGAATTATTGATATGTATTATTATGTAAGGTTGTGTATTATAGTCTTTATTTTGTTGATATATGAATTATAAGTTCTTGATCGAGATATGGCTGTATATGAGCTTGAGATATTTGAAAGAGAGGAGTCAGCTGACTCATAGAGGTGGATAGTGTCGCTCCCGGCCAGCATGGCTCTGGGCGGTCACTCTTTGATTTTCTCAGTCGAGCGCATGTGTTGCCGCTACGGTCCGGGTTTTGTGACCTTATTTGTGTCATTTGACTGCTAGGATATTTGTCATGTTGCAGTAATGTATACCATGGATCAGTTCTACCATTGTGCATCCTTTATACCAGGTGATAGGTGCTGTTATATATCTTAGTGAGGTGGGTACCTGAGGATCTTAAGTGATGCCATTGTTGTGTATATGATATTGATTCCTCATACCTCATTTGTTACTGGTTGTGACACCACCACCACCCTGTATTGGTATTAGCAGCATAATAGGCACCAGTGTCCCACTGTGCCACGATAGAGCCTGGCGTCAGCTAGTGCTGATTGTATGCAGTTTTGAGACCTGTTGATGATCATGCCCAGCTTTGAAAAGCTGGATAAATCATTGAGTGTGAGTTTATAGATTGTATTTTTATTTTATGTTCATTTATGTTAATGCCCAGTAAACTGGAATATTTTTTGTTATGTATAATATATATATATATATATATATATATATATATATATATATATATATATATATATATATATATATATATATATACATACATATATATATATATATTATTAAATATGACCGAAAAAGTAAGATTAATAATTCTAACACGAATTTTCTCAATCTTTCGTACATTTCTTTTCACTGTTGGAGGTAAATCAAAAATCAATTCTCCAAAATTTAATTTTATTTCTAGTCTGACGCGACACGAGCGCGTTTCGTAAAACTTATTACATTTTCAAAGACTTTAGTTTACAAATACACAACTGAAATAGAACTTACGCATCTCTGATTTTATATCTACATTTTAGTGAGGTGGATGGGGTGAGGTGGCATTAATAGGGTATTAATTTCATCAACACAAGACAGAACAAGAGGTGGCATTAATAGGGTATTAATTTCATCAACACAAGACAGAACACGAAACAATGGGTATTGAATAGAAGTGTTTGTAGAAAGCCTATTGGTCCATATTTCTTGATGCTTCTATATTGGAGCGGAGTCTTGAGGTGGGTAGAATATAGTTGTGCATTAATTGGCTGTTGATTGCTGGTGTTGACTTCTTGATGTGTAGTGCCTCGTAAACGTCAAGCCGCCTGCTATCGCTGTATCTATCGATGATTTCTGTGTTGTTTACTAGGATTTCTCTGGCGATGGTTTGGTTGTGGGAAGAGATTATATGTTCCTTAATGGAGCCCTGTTGCTTATGCATCGTTAAACGCCTAGAAAGAGATGTTGTCTTGCCTATATACTGGGTTTTTTGGAGCTTACAGTCCCCAAGAGGGCATTTGAAGGCATAGACGACGTTAGTCTCTTTTAAAGCGTTCTGTTTTGTGTCTGGAGAGTTTCTCATGAGTAGGCTGGCCGTTTTTCTGGTTTTATAGTAAATCGTCAGTTGTATCCTCTGATTTTTGTCTGTAGGCCCCCTCCCCGCTCAGCTCGTTGTCGCCGTGTGGGGGCTTTGTGGGCGGCTGCCGGAGTGTGATGCTCCTTAGGACAGTCCTCTGTCCTTTTCTTGCCTTGTGCTCCTGCTGCCGTCCTCTCCAATTCTGCTGGGCACCTTTTCCTTTTCCTTCTGTTTCGTTTTTCTCCCACCTCTTCTCCTATCTGCTTGCCATTTCCTGCCGACCTTTTGCTCGTTCTGGTTCTTCCATGGACTTCTTCTATTTTGACGCCTGGGTGCTTGAGGAGGCATACTCTTGCACCCGTAGAACTGCAGTACCCGACGTCGAGAGCGAGGGGAACCTTTTATTGTCAATCCCCACTTCGTCACTGAACCCGATCTCGACGGACTGTCGGTTTCTTAAGGTGGCGTTTGTGGGGCGTATACTCACGACGCACCCTTAGGAGGCCCCGACAAGATCGGCGATAGCTTCTTGTTGGGTGTCCTGCCTCTAATTGTGGCTCCATGGTGGGTGTGGGGGCACATTCGTGAGTGAATTCTTCTTTTCGTCAAGATGATAACCCCTGTTTCGGCTGCTTCTGGCTTACCTTCTCAGGCTCGTGGGGTGGGCGACCAAGCCCCCGAGTCGGTCCGTATTGGAAGACCGGGCTCTGTAGCCTCCGCTGCATTGGGCCCCGACCTTGCTCCTCCTTTGGCCTCTCTGACTCCTTCCCCTGGCTCCCCTCCCTCCTCTGTGGTTGGGTCGAGCCCCAAGCCCCCAGTGGTGACTACCTCGTCCCCTGGCGCGGCTCCTTCTCTAGTTGTAACTACTGCGCCTTTTAACCCCTCTCTCTCTGGGGGTTCTCACCGCCGTCCTCGTCACGGCCGCCCTCGCTCGATTCCTTCCAGTTCTGCTACCTATCAAGCCTTGTTTGGTCCCGCTTCGTGGGCCAAATATTTTGATCTCCTCCCTCTTGATTCTGCGCCTCCTGACGATTTCTCCCTTCATCGACATCTCATTGATTCCGTGGATGCCTCCATTACTTTCAACCCCACTCGTCTCGGTACACGTGTCGTTGCTGCTCCTTCTCAGGATGCTGCTTCCCGCTTGGCTGCCTTATCCTGCCTTGGCGAGACCCCCGTTCGGGTCTCGAAGAACGTTCAGTTGAATGCCAGTGTTGGCACTATTTTGCTCCCGCCCCATGTTGCAACCGGTGTTCGGGACCTGCGCGACTGCCACGACGATATTCGACATATCCTCGCTGCCCAGGGCCATTCTATTCTCCAGGTGGACACGTTTACTCGTCCCCCTCGTGGTAGTCGCCGTCAACCCCTCCGGGTTGTGAAGATTACCTTTGATGGTAGGACCCTTCCACCCTCTGTCATTCTTGCTGGTGCCAGGTGCTCTGTCCAGGAGTACATTCCTTCTCCTCGGCTCTGCAACAAGTGCTGGAGGTTTGGGCATGGTGCCCTCCGCTGCTCCGGGACTGTCTCTCTCTGTCCTTTGTGTGGTGGCGAAGGTCACTCTAAGTCGGAGTGCACTTCTCCCCAGGCTCGTTGCCTCAACTGCGGTGAGGCCCATCCTACCTTCTCCCGTGCGTGTGTCCATTACAAGCTTGAGGCAGCCGTCCTCAACCTGAAGCACCGGGAGCGTTTATCTTTTCCTGAGGCGAGGCGCCAGGTTCGCCGGCTCCCGCCTTATGCTAATATCTCTTATGCTCGCGTGTTGCGCTCTTCCTCTCCTCGTCCTTCCCGCCTTCATCAGACTCACAACCGTTTCCGGGCCTTGGACCCTGATGCGCCCACTGCCCCCTCCTCTGTTCCTTTGGGTTCTCTCCCGAAGGATCCTCCTCCTGGTCCTCTGTCTGGGGTTCCCCTTCCTTCTACCCGGTCTGTCATGTCTTCTGTGTCTTCTTCCTCGTCCCCCTCCGATCCTCCTTCCCATCCTCTTCCTCCATCTATCGGCTCTCCCCACCGCCTGTCGGTGCGGGCGGATGTCCATCGCTCTCCTGACGGCCGTCGTGTGTGCTCTCGTTCGGCTTCTCCTGTTGAGACACTGGAATCCGTTGCCCGGTACGTAGTTGCTGGGACACCGGTCTCTTTAAGTCAGAAGCGTAAGCCTTGCTCCTCTCCTTCCTCTTCCCCGGCGGGTAAGAAGGCTTCGCTTTCTTCCTCAGCTCCTCCTTCTGGCTCTGTTGCTCCTTCCCCTCCCGTTTCAGTGCTTGCGCCCCCTGTTCCTGCTATGGAGGTTTCTTTGGCCCCTGCTTCCCTTTCGGTTGCTGCTCTTGCTGGGGTGCGCTCCCCTCTTTCTACTCCCCCTCCTCCTGCTGCTGTCCTTGACGGCTCCTCTCCGTTGTCTCCTCCTCTTCCTCCTCCTCCGGACCCTGCCCGCCCACCTCTGATCTGTTCTCCCGTTTCCTTCCCTCCGTCTTTGCTCAGTTTACCCATGCCCCCTAACCCTGACTTTGCTGACCCTGATCCCGACCCTGATATTCTTTAACGTGCTCTGTTGCTCTTTCGCCTTTGTTTCTTCCTTGTTCTCTGTTTTTGTCCTTTCTCTTCTCGTCGTTGTCCATTCTTCAATGGAACGTTCGAGGTTATTACGCCAATTTCCTCGAACTCCAACTTCTGATTTCGCGGTTTTCGCCCCTTTGTGTCTGTCTCAAGGAGCCAATGCTTGGTGCTCGTCCTGGTCGTTTTCGTGGTTATTCCTTTCTCTCCCCCCCCCCCCCCAGCCATTGCTGGGGCTTCTAATTCTTCTGCTCTCTTGATTCGGGCTGATGTTCCCTTTGTTCCTTTACTTTTTCCTTCGCCTCTCCATTGTTCTGCTGCTCGTATCTTTGTGGGGAAATGGTACACGGTTTGTTCCATTTATCTCCCCCCGAGTGTCCCGCTCTCTCTTCCTGATTTGAAACACCTCCTGGATTTCTTGCCGGAGCCTGTGCTCCTGCTGGGTGACTTCAATTGTCGTCATTCTCTTTGGGGTGACGTTCTGACGAATACCCGGGGTCGCCTCCTTGAGCCGTTTCTCCTCTCTTCTTCCCTGTCTCCTCTGAATTCTGGTGAGCCCACGCATTTGGACTCTCGGACTCGCACCCTTTCTTGTCTTGATTTTTCTCTCTGCTCTTCTTCTCTTTACTTTGATTTCACGTGGCAGGTTCTTGATGACCTCCATGGAAGTGATCATTTCCCCATCCTTGTTTCCTTTTTCTCTTTTCGCCCTTCCCTCTCTTTCCCTAGGTGGCAGTTTGCTAAGGCAGACTGGACCCTATTTACCCTCAGTGCTGCTCTCCCTGACCTCTCCCTTCTGCCTCTCTCTCGCGCTCTCCTCCTTTTTCATGACACTGTCTTCAACGCTGCCCTCCGCTCTATTCCTCGCTCTTCCTCTCGGGGTCCACGGAAGTGCGTTCCCTGGTGGAATGCGGACTGTGCTTGGGCTGTCCGCTGTAAGCGTGCAGCCTGGAAGAGGCACCGCCGTAGGCAGACGACCGGCTAAACGTGAATGTTGGGCATCTTATGTCTCAACAATTACGTCCGAAACCCCTCTGGCCCAGATCTGGAAGCGTATCCGCAAGATAGCGGGTAAGTTCGTTCCCGATGTTTCACCGGTCCTTCACCTCCATGATACTCTTGTGGTGGACCCATTGCAGGTCGCTTCCGAACTGGGTTCCCACTTTTCATGGCACAAGAGCTAACAGAAGTTAGCTCTGGTCTTCATCTTCCCCAATCTTTCCTTCTTCGTAAACCTGTCCTTGAGTCTCGTCCTTTAGATTTCTGCACTCATCTTCAGCTTCCCTATAATGATCCCTTCTCTCTCTCTGAACTTCGTTCTGCCCTTGCCCTCTGCGGTTCTACGGCGGCGGGCTCCGATGGTATTCATTATGAGATGCTTCGCCATCTCCCTCCGAGCACGTCTCAGTATTTACTGAGTCTGTATAATCGGATCTGGGAGTCGTCGTCAGTCCCTGAGGACTGGCTCGATGCCGTTGTCCTCCCTGTTCGCAAACCGGGGTCTCTGGGTACTTCCCTAAGGACTTTCGCCCTATTGCTCTCACAAGTTGTGTCTGCAAACTCTTTGAACGTATGGTTAACGTTCGTCTGATGTGGTTCCTGGAACACCATCACCTCCTCTCCCCTTCTCAATTTGGTTTCCGCAAGTGCCGCAGCACGACAGATGTCCTGGTGAACTTGGAGGTCTATATTCGTACTGCTTTTGCTGCGAAGACCTCCGTTGTTGCCGTCCTTTTTGACCTAGAAAAGGCTTACGACACCACTTGGCGTTATCATATCCTATCTCAACTTCATTCTTTTGGCCTTCGTAGTCATCTCCCTCTCTTTATCCGCAGCTTCCTCTCTCGTCGTTCCTTTCGGGTGCGCCTTGGTACCGCTCTCTCTCCCTCTTTTCAGCAATACGAAGGTGTGCCCCAGGGTAGTGTTCTGAGCACTACTCTTTTTCTGGTTGCCCTCAATGGTCTTCTTTCCTCTCTTCCTTCTGGTGTCTTCTCCGCTCTCTATGTCGATGATCTTACCCTTTGTTGTCAGGGTGATGATTCGCCTCTCCTTCAACGCCGGCTTCAACTTGCAATTGATGACGTGTCGTCTTGGGCCACAGGTCATGGCTTCAAGTTCTCTACTTCTAAGACTTGTGCCATGACTTTTACGCGGAAACGGGTTGTTCTTCGTCCCTCTTTGTCACTTTATGGTCATCCCCTTGAATACAAAGATTCCGCGAAGCTTTTAGGGTTATTCCTTGACACTCGTTTGTCTTGGTCTCCCCATATCTCTTACCTCCGTGTTGAGTGCTCTAAGGCCCTTACCCTCCTTCGGGTCTTGTCCCATACTTCTTGGGGGGCAGATAGGCGCACTCGCCTTGCTTTACACTCCTCTCTCGTCCTGTCTAAGCTTGATTATGGTTGCCCTGCTTACTCGTCTGCTTCTCCTTCTACTCTTCGCCGTCTTGATGCTTTGCACCATACTGGGTTGCGCCTCAGTTCTGGTGCCTTTTGTTCGACTCCCGTCCTTAGCTTGTATGTTGACACTGGCTTCCTGTCTCTCCAGGACCGCCGTGATCGCTACTGTCTTCGCTATCTTGCGCGGTCCTTGCAACATCCTTCCTCTCGCCTCTGTCGTGCTTTAACTTTTACCCCTCCTGCGGTTCCTGTTCCTCTTCACCACCTCCCTCTTTCTGTCCGGTTATCTCGCCTACAGGATTCTCTTTCCGTTCGAATTTCTGATGTTTCTCCTCGTGTTGTTCCTTCTTTGCCCCCGTGGAGGGTCCCTCTTCCGCGGTTTTGTACATCCTTGACCCGTATCACTAAAGCTTTTACCCCTCCTACGGTTCTAAAACGCCTTTTCCTCGAGCACTTTTCTTCTCCCTCCCGCTCCGTTTCTGTCTTCACTGATGGGTCTAAGTCAGCGGACGGTGTTGGCTACTCTGTTGTTTTTCCTGATCGCACTTATATGTGTCGCTTGCCTCCGGAGACTAGCATCTTTACAGCGGAACTTTATGCTATTCTCTATGCTCTTTGTCTCCTGCTTTCTCGTTGTCAGTCTTCCTTTGTGGTTGTTGTTGACTCTCGTAGTGCCCTCATGGCTCTCTCACTTGATGGAGCGCCGCCCTGCTCCTTATTGTCCTAGTTGCATTGTCCCTCTTACGGTCGTGCATGTCCTTCTTGAATGTCCTGACTTCCAGGACGAGCGTGTGTCTTGCTTTCCGACCGCCCCTCGCGGTCACCTGTCCCTCGATAGAATTCTTGGTGACTCGGATACTTTTGATATCGTTCGCCTTATGCGTTTTTGTTCTCGTATTGGCATCCTTGGTGATATTTAGCGCCCTCTGATTATTTTGCGTATTTGATGGTGCTACATAGCCTTCCCGGTTTGGTACCTTCTTTTGATAATTACTTACTTACTTTTGTCTGTAGGGATAACGTTTCTATTAACAATATCTTTCAGGACCCTTTCCTCCGTTTTATGAGCTGTGGAAAAGAAGTTCCTGTAAAATAGTGTAATAGGGGGTATAGGTGTTGTGTTAGTTGTCTCTTCAGAGGTTGCATGGCGTTTCACTTTCCTTCTTATGATGTCTTCGACGAAACCATTGGAGAAGCCGTTGTTGACTAGGACCTGCCGTACCCTACAGAGTTCTTCGTCGACTTGCTTCCATTCTGAGCTGTGGCTGAGAGCACGGTCGTCATATGCGTTAACAACACTCCTTTTGTACCTGTCTGGGCAGTCGCTGTTGGCATTTAGGCACATTCCTATGTTCGTTTCCTTAGTGTAGACTGCAGTGTGGAAACCTCCGCTCTTTTCCATGACTGTTACATCTAGAAAGGGCAGCTTCCCATCCTTTTCCATCTCGTAAGTGAAACGCAGCACGGAACTCTGCTCAAATGCCTCCTTCAGCTCCTGCAGATGTCTGACATCAGGTACCCGTGTGAAAATGTCATCAACATACCTGCAGTATATGGCCGGTTTCAAGTTCATGTCGACTAAGACTTTTTGCTCGATGGTACCCATGTAAAAGTTTGCAAACAGGACACCTAGGGGAGAACCCATGGCGACCCCATCTACTTGCTTATACATGTGCCCATCCGGGCTCAAGAAGGGTGCCTCTTTAGTACAAGCTTGGAGTAGTTTCCTCAGAATATTTTCTGGTATGTCAAGAGGAGTACAGGCTGGATCACGATACACTCTGTCGGCTATCATCCCGATTGTCTCGTCCACAGGTACGTTGGTAAACAGCGATTCTACGTCCAACGAGGCTCTTATCCCTGTGGCCCGTGTGCCCCGCAGTAAGTCAACAAATTCCTTTGGAGACTTCAGGCTGAAGGCGCAGGGAACATAAGGAGTCAGCAGGCCGTTGAGTCGCTTCGCCAGTCTGTACGTGGGTGTGGGTATCTGGCTAATGATTGGCCGAAGTGGGTTTCCAGGCTTGTGTGTCTTGACATTTCCATACGCATATCCAGGTTTATATTCCCCAATGATCTTTGGCAGGTGGAGTCCGGATTTCTTTTTTTTAAAGAGGAGTTTTTAAAACCTTCTTTCCAATAAGGAGGAGAGATTCTTCCATTTTTTTTTTTTGCTTTCCATCCGACGAGCTTTAAAGTTTTACCCACATCTCTGGCATTTTGTAGACCGCACATGAACACATTCCTGGCATTCTGTGCATCTCATTAGGAATTTTCCTTTCAAACCTACAATGAAATACTTCATATTAAAATATTTTGTTTCCTAGAAGTAGCCTTAACTCTCCATATATATGTTGCTTAATTGAGAAACTGTACTTGCGATCAGTCTCTAGCCTATTGTTGATGTGACAATGTGCATTTAATTCTGAACCTACCTCATTAATACTATCTTGCTGAGATAAATGAATTATGGGTTTTAGTCCCTGAGTCTGCCTGAGGACTAATTTATCGGTATATCTAATGATGTTTTGTAACTAGCTCATCAAGATTGTAACTTGCTTAGCTAAATAAATTGTGGGGT